>NW_008619746.1:0-5350 GCF_000691845.1 Merops nubicus | reverse complement strand
GAAAGAAAAAAATCTTAGAACTTCCTTATTTGATAAAAAAAGAAGAGTAAGATTAAAGTCTTACTTGAGTACTGAAGTCTGAGTATTATTTTAAAATAAAGCACAGAAAGATGGATTTTTATTCACAAAAAAATATACATAATCCTGTGTTTAAACTTCACTCGTATGATTCTGTAATCACTGAAGTACGGCAGAACTAATCACAAGCTGAACATTATGCGAGGGATTAAGTAGCTCACTGAATGGGGCTTTAGGAAAGAGATCTCTCTTTTTAAAAATAATACTTTATTTTTAAGCTTCAAATTTGTTTCTCGACAGTCTAGTTTTGAGTAGCTGTACAGGTAGAACTTTTTTTCTTTTCAGAAGTGAACCAAATATTTTCAAAAAAACCCATTATTTTAATAAAGAATTCATTATTTTAATGAATTATAGTTGTTAAAACTTAATCCTAGTATTTTTTTTATTTACACATATTTACTTTGATATTAACATTGAAACGCTGAACTATAATTGTTTGACTTATACCTCCTTCCTTTTTTTGTTCATTCATAAAGTGCAGTCTTCTAAAACGTAGTTTGACTATGTGACTAAATAAGACAAGAGCCAAAATGAAATTAACACCTGAACAAATTCCTCCAGATCACAGCAGTGAATTAGTGAATCTAACGAAGCTTCAAAGTAATAATTAGTAAACATTTGCTTTGTACTAGACACTGCTCTAAGTATGAAAGCATCAAATCATCAGAACCACTTAAAAATGGAATTAAAATCTTATTAACTCCTTGGCATACACATCTACTGTTTCTACTCCTGCCAGGACATGTACAGAAAACAGGTTGATTTGGAACATAAAAAGCATAAAATAATACACTTAGTCCAAGGCTGTTGCTGTTAATGCAAAAATTAAATAAATCAAGATGTGTAGTAAAGTGACATTAAAGGTGGCTTTTAAAAAGGGAGTTGTGATATCCATTTGGCAGAAGCAAAGGTTTTGGGGAAAAGGAAGATAAGAAATCTTCAAAGAAAACTTATATTAAAGCATTTACATTTTATACTCTTTAAAAAAAAAATCAGGCAAGATAAGAAATGCTAGAAGAATCAGCGGGAAATAAGAATTTGTTTTATCAAGTATGATGAGAATTAAGTTCTTCTTTTTTTCCATGATACATAAGCTATTAATCCTTTAGCCTTGAAGAATGAAGTTAAACATTAAGATGTATGCTATTTTGTATATTCATAGGTTGTATTGCTTTTCTGTATATGTTCATAGGTTAACAGCATTATGAACAGCATTTTAGTGATTTATGGTGAGTATTTTAGCTTATTTTTTAAAAGAAGTTTTAACCATATTACATTAACAGGACAAAATGCACATTTGTATACTTTAAGGTTCCTTAAGTCATTGCAGACAACAGAGTCAACACCAATATATCATCTGTCATCAACAACAGCTTGGGCCTTCCCATACAGCAGCTACTGCTTGAGAGTTTTTGATTCTTCATGTAAATTTGTGGTAAAGCCTTATTCCACAACCTTATTGCCTAATACAAAATTGATTCTTCTATATCTTCAGAAAACCTGATCACATTAGGACTATTTAAAAAAGAAAAAAATCTAAGAGATAAGTACATTGGTCTAGAGCAAAGTTATGCATTGAGTATGACAGCCTTCCAGTCAGTATGAAACTTTAGAAGGTGTGAGAGACAATGTGTTCTAAGGAAGAATGTTTATGAATACTTACTTACTCGAGAAAGGAAAAAGAGGAAGATGGAGGGAAACAGAGGACAGAAGTACTTTGGCAACTCTATCTAGATTTTTGTCACTCATTCAAAATAGGTTGCCAAAGTTTCACAACTACTAGATCTCCAAGGTTAGCATTTCGTGAACATGGCTTTTCATCTTACACAAACAATCATTTTTATTTTGATCTACTGCACTACCAGTAAGGGTTGTGAAGTTTATTGCTATTGGAGAATTAGCCACAGAAATGCCAAAGCAGTACTGCTCCACAGGCATTGAAGAACAAACCCGGCAATAAAACTCTGCAAAATTTTAATTACTAATCTCAAAAGTAGGCTAGATTTAGCTAAAAGTATGCCTAAATAACTTTAAAGGATTTAGGAATAAAATTGTGGGGAATTTATAGGACCTTTTTGTTTGTCTGTTTGTTTGGTTTTTTTTTTTATTTACATTGACCCAGGAACATAAAATACAAAGAAAATCTCATGATTGTGTGTTTAACTATACATAAAAGATTTGGCACTGGAGTCTGAATAGAAAGTGCCATGTTTCACACAGCTCTAACCAGTCTGGGGAAATACAGTTTTCATTTACTGTAAAGGTATTGGATTTCTCTGGAAAATTGTGTACACTGTAATGATAAAACTGCTGAAGTCGATCCCTGCCCCAAATGAAAAATGCTGTGTGGTGCCACCTACAGTGAAAAAAATAATATATATTGAAAAGAGAAACTAATTTCTCCTCTGTCACTACAAACATGACATCATATATTACAGGCCAAGTACCTCAAAGGAGTCTAATCTAAAACCTTCAGGAATCCTTTTGCTGATTGCAGTGAGTTTTGGATTGGGTCCCTAGAGAGGTTCATCCCAGTGTGGATGCTCTGCTGTGGTCGATGCAGCTCATTGGCAGATTTACTAATGCAATTTCAAGTTACTCAGTGGCAGTGCAGGTGAAAGCACTTCAGAATAGAAATAGAAAGCAATCCTGTAATTGATTGAATACATTATGTGGGTGACAGGCCCAAGACGCAGTGATTTTGGTCGTGACTTTGTGTATCCTGTTCTTTATGCTGTGTCGTCATTTACACTGGAGGGTTTTTTTTAATATATGTATAAAAACATACAGTATATTAAATATTAAAATATATATCATTATATAATATCTCACATTACATATTAGATATAAAAATCTAAGTAAATATTTGACATTTTAATGAAGTAGATTTTTTTTTACACAGTTACTCTGCTTTAATTGTGTTTTTATGAATTGCTACAGTACTTTGAGCTTTTTTTGAGCTCTGCAGTAAGGGCATACTTTCTATATAAGCTCATCATAAATAACTTATACTTAACTAATGTAACTACAAGCTGAATTAATTTTAGTGCCACGGTCACATGGGCAAAAATTTGAAGGTGCTAGATTAATTAAAGTTTAGAGTAATCTTGTAAAGCCAAGACCTTTACCCATCCCCCATGTCAATTCCATTCAACCCCAGCTTCATCAGTAGAAATACTAAATGTCACTTCTCTGCAGAAAAAGGCTGGGGACCAGCCTGTCACTGTCTCCCTTAACATCCTTATTAACAACCTGGTAAAGCACAGATTAGATAAGTGGACAATGAGGTGGTGTGAAATCTGGCTCAACTGCCAACCTCAAACGGTTGTGAGCAGTGACATCGAGTCCAGCTGGAGGCTCCTGACTAGTGATGTGCTCCATGGGTTGTTATCAGGCCCAATGCTGTTTAACATCTAATTATAAACTGATAGGCAAAGCCAGTACTGTTTTTTCTCCTATGGGAAAACAAAAACCAAACCAAAACAAAGAAAACATTGTTTCTATATGAGTGCTTTTTAAAGGATTTAAAGGATCATTTAGTGCAAGCATTGAGGATGAAAATGAGTACAGAATTTAGGTCCTACTACAGACATGAGGAACTGACACACACAAATCCTGATTTCTGGTCCAGCAGCCTTGACCAAATGATGACCAAGCTCTGGAAAAGCATGAACTCCTGCAAAGCTCAGGCAGAACCCACAGTGCTTGGCATTCCCACAACCACCCCACAGTGTTCTTCCTGAAGCCCCTTTCCCATTCTCCCTCTGGTTAGAAACCCTGAGATACCAGAGGCCCCATTTTGCTGCATATTTTCCAAAGTAGCCCAGGATGGACTCTCACATGAGGCCTTGCACACCATGCACTTCTTCCCAGCTGAGGCCACTTGTGATTCTGCTCCTGCCACTACTGAGCTTTTTGCTAATTATTTAGTGATCAAAACACTTACTTTGAAAGTGATAAACTTACTTGCAAGCCCTGCTGAGACTGCGAAGTTCAAAACATTCTCCAAGTCACTGCTTTAATTAGCAAGACAGAAGACAACTGAAAGAAAATAGATGCATCTTCTATTCCTGTAAAGAAAGCTGTGCTATTTTGAAAAATGTGGCACTTAGGGACATGGTTTAATGATGGTCTTGACAGTGTTAGGTTTATGTTTGGACTTGATGATCTTACAGGTCTTTTCTAATCGAAAACATTCTACGATCTTCATTAACAATCAGGATGATGGGCTAGTTCACTGTCAGCAATGTACAGACAATACAAAACTGGGAGGAGCGGTTGATAATGCCACATGGTTATGCTGCTACTCAGAAGGACTTGGACAGGCTGAAGAAATCGGTGGACAGAAGCCTTATCGAGTTCAACAAAGGGAAATGCCAGGTCCCAAACCCAGGAGCAACAACCCTATGCCTGGAAAGCAGCTCTGAAGATAAGGACTTGGGGTCACAGTGGCTGCCAATGTGACCATGCACTACAAAGTTATCCTTGTGTTAAAGAAAGTCAACAACATCCTAAGCTGCATTAGGAAGAGCAGTGTGACAAGCAGGTGGAGAGAGCTGAACCTTCCTGCCTATTCAGCACTGATGAAAACAGCAGCGTGCCCAGTTTTGGGTTCCTCAGTGCAAGAAAGACGTGGTCATAGGTGAGTGAGTCCGTGAAGGTCCGTGAAGATGGTTAAGGGTTTGGAGTATGTGTCATCTGAGGAGAAGGCTGGAACTGAGCTGAAAAGGCTGGAACTTTCTAGCCTGGAGAAGAGAAGACTTGGGGAGGATCTCATCAATATGTGTAAGTGTCCTAGCAGGTCAAACATTGGAATACATTACCCACACATACTAGCTGTCTCTTTTCTTGAACATATTAAGAAAACAACCAAAGCAATCTGCTTTGGGGAGAAGAGTTGTACAAAACAGTCGCCAGTCTTCCAATTGTTGTGTCTTCCAAGCACAACAATTCTGTGATTCTGTGAAGCTGCGAAGATCAGATATAGATTGAAGGTCCAGGACTGCAAGCGTTTGTGATTTGTGTCTGTATTCATGAAACAAAATATAGTTGGAATAATTAATTTTTGTCTTATATTCTATATTCTTTATCTTATCACCTCATTGCTTCAACATCTAAACAGTTTGAGTTAACAACAGTTCTGTTTATAGTTATTTGAAAAGAGTGGCAAAGTAGGAAGGGATTTTATGTGACAATTAACATTTTGACTGTAGCACTGTTCTTTAAGATCTCAGTCAAAATATGGTATGTCCTGGTTCCATGTAAAAAGGGG
>NW_008619745.1:0-24528 GCF_000691845.1 Merops nubicus | reverse complement strand
CAACCAAAGTGATTCTATGATTCTAAACATCCCAGGCAGAGATTGCTGCCAGCCCTGACAAACCAACAGTCTGCAGGCTCAGCTCACAGGTTCGTATCTCGCCTGGTGTCACGAGAAAGTCACAAATATCCTGACTCGGTACCCTTTGGTAACGGTTCACGATACCTGGTCTTCCTTAAGGGCAAAAGTGAGGCTGAAATCCCCTGAACATTACACTTTTCCCCCCCATACTCAACGTTTGTGTTGTGGTGTCTTTGACTTTCCTATGTAAAAGCTTCACAGTTTTCCTTCCCCTTCCCTCTGCTGGCCTGGGCACACAGAGCGGCACACCCTGCCCCGGGGGCCAGGTCCCAGCTGGGCATTGGGCCGGGCGGCTGCTGGGCCCAAGAAGCTTGGTGAGCAGGGCCTGAAGGATTTGTTTGTGGTCACTAGCAAAGACAGTGTTATCTTGGCTCACTAAGTCGTGCTTCTGGAGGACAAGAAGTAGGCCTGGGAAGCGGCACACTGGGGAAGAAGAAATTATAGGTGTGCATCCTGCTGGGAATGCACAGGGGCACAGGGAATGTTGGTTGGGTTTCAGCTGAACCAGTACAGTACCACATCCCCTCTCTCTGGCCCCATCTGCTGAGCAAAGGCCTAACAGCCTAACCCGCTACTGCCAAAGTGTTTTAAAGTCATCAGTCAGTGCCCCTCCCTCAGCTCCTGACACTTTTTTTTAAAAACAAAAGGCAAATTTGAAATAATTCTGGTTTCTTTTTTTGTCCTTGCAGTGCATTTGGCTCATATTTTCTCCATAAACTGGAAAGATCCTTTTTTTAAAATAAGCTAAAATATCCCCACTTATTCACATGAATTTAGGACCCTGCATTTTAAGAAAAATGCCAATATGATTTACAATAAAGCTTAAAAAAAAAAAATAGTTCTATTGTAGAATCTGGGCCTGAGGGTGTATGCCATACGTGCCCATAAAACCTAGGCTGTACCTTACTGCTGCTCTTGGCTGAGTTTAAAAGAAAAAGGACAGCAGAACTCCAGCTGGCAACTCCAGTAGCTGGAATTGCCAAAACTGTTCATCACCTCTTCCTAAAAAAAAAAAAGGCAGAAAAGGTGGCCCTCAGAAAATACTGGATACTCAACTATGTTTACAGTGCAGATACCAGAGTGATTACTAAGAGAAACAAGGAAACAAGCAGGGAAATTTGGGCTGAAAAAGGAGTAGAAACCAAAAGAAGTAAGGAACTACGGAGGATGAGGAGTAGTGACGAGAATTCAAAGTCAAAGTTGGCAAGGTAATGATGAGAGAGGTATGGGTGAAATGGGGGAGGAGTTGTAAAAAGGACTCTCTAGAAATAATGTGCTTAATGAAGTAAGGGAGATTTATGCTAGTGAGATCCATGTGCTGGTGTGCATCACAGAAAGAACCAGCCCTGACAGTGCCACTCAAAGTCTTATCTGGGCTTTCTGCCCCTCTGTTTTCTGTTCCCCCGTGCTCTCTACCACAAGGTCTGAAGGCACCGTTCCGCTTTCCTGGCTTTGTGTTTGCTCTCAAACCCTGGCTCGTTGCTCTCACTGCCAATCTGCCTGCCGACCTGTGTCACAAACTGGCTCACTCTCCCATTTCACAGCCACTGATGTACAGTATCAGTCCGTATGGCAGGGAGTTAGTAACACAGCACTGTGAGAGTCAGAGTGGAGAGATGTGGTGTAGTATTTACTGACGGGGAGCATAAAAGCGAAGACCCTCAGTCCCCGCTGAGGTGTGACACTTGCCGTTTGTACTGATGAGCGCTGCAGTCAGAGAAAGTGAGGTCTGAAGGGTGCTATAGAAGGACCAACAATGTGGCAGCTGGGCACAACAATGCTCTCATGCCTCTGAAGAAGAAAATATATTCTTACATGAGAAAAAAGGAAAGAAGGAGTGCTAAGAAGAGATGTCAGAGGGAGAAAAAAGATATTTTTTTGTTTTATCAATCATGCCATTTCCCAAATAGGAATTTACAGGATTCTCATCATTCAGTGCTGTCTGATAAGGCCTGAATAATTAATGAGTGAGAATCTATCTGCAGTGCTCTAAAAATATAACTGAGGCAAGGTTAACTTCAGCTGAGAAAAAAAACAGATAAACTTAGACACACAGAAGCGTTTCTTCACACTGCAGAGTCTGTCCACTTAATCTAACTATCAGTTGGTCTGATAAAAGATAAAATGCTTCTCACTACAAACTCCGTGTGAATAACAAAGATAAGCAAAAGTGAATGAAATATCATACCTAGGTTTTATCACTAAGAAAAAACACTATCAAAGGGTATGCAATTAAATAATTCAGCTTTTTACAACTCTCTAAAGAGAAATAATTACGTATCTTTCTGTTAACAATTAATGAAGAATATGTAATGTTTTATTCTATAATATTCACTAGTCTTTAATAAACTTAGACCATGACGAGGGACAAGCGGCTGCTAGGTTCTTTCCATTTATTGCCCATTTTAAATCTTGAAATCCTTTTCTTGACCGGAATTTAGTTACTTAGTCATGGTAACTTTTATATCTTTAGGATTCAATTCATCGAATCATAGACTAGTTTGTGTTGGAAGGGACCTTAAAGATCATCTATTTCCAACGCCTCTGCCAAGGGCAAGGACACTTCCCACTAGATCAGGTTGTACAAGATGCCATCCAGTCTGGTCTTGAATGCTTCCAGGGATGAGGCATCAACAGCCTCCCTGAACAATTCTTTCAGTTAGGTCACTCTTCCAGTGACTGCTCACAGCACCCCCACAGTGAAAAACTTCCTCATGATTTCTAATCTAAATAAACTCTTTCAGTTTGAAGCCATTACCCCTCATCCTATCACTACAAGCCCTTGTAAAATGTCCCTCCCCAGGGTTCTTGCAGGCCCTCTTCAGATACTGGAAGGCCGCAGTGATGTCTCCCTGGAGCCTTCTCTTCTCCAGGCTGAACAACACCAACTCCCTCAGCCTGTCCTCATAGGAGAGGTGTTCCAGAGGTGTTCTGCTCCATTTACTATGTCCAGAAAACAGCTAAAATTCAGAAAATAGTAATCTGAATGAACTGCAGATGTTAAGTAAGTCGTTAGGACAATTGACTTTTCTTAAGGAATCGGCATCCTTTACTTCTGCAAGTGTGTTTCAAGGGTCACAAGAGCAGTTACTGTGTGCCAGAACATGAAACCAAAACTCTAACAACTCATTGGATCAAGAGATAAAACAGATCAACTTAAAAAAGAAGAATTATTCACAATTCTGGAAGCGGATTATCTGATGCAACAGAGAGAACAAAGAGAGAAGTCAATTTCCACTCCAACTTTCTGCTAATTAAAAACCCCAGTCCTAATCAGATGCATTCGTATCATTCCTTCTGGTTTTGTTGTCAGGAAGCTAAAGCATTAGTTAAGCTGGCAGAGCAGTAAGATGTTGCGCTGACAGGTTCCCGTCGGTGCTGCCTCGTGTGCAGAGCAGTTCAGGGTTTCCACAGGCGGAGGCGCTTCCTTTGCTGTGCCCGTGCCCGTCGTGCAGCCGGCGGTGTCGGCCCTGTGCAGGGACAGACGGCACGGCTGGGCAAGCGAGGGGAGGCTGCTTCCCTGCCACGTGTTCTGCACATGGGATCACCAGAGCTCTTGGTGCAACGCTCCTTTTCTGATGCCGCCAGACATCATTCTTCTTTCCTTCTAATTACCTTTTGAGACAAGGACTTAGTATGGTACAACTGCCTTCTACTCTCATTGTATCTGCTCTTCTCTTCACGTTAGCCCACATCTACCCTCAGTGTATAAATATGTTAACAAAAATTCTCAAATTTCATTTTTATTGATGACCAAAATATTACTGCCTTTCCCCATTCCTTCCCTTCTTAGCTGTGATTGTTTTGTTTTGTGGCGTGTTTAACTTCCTTAGACTATACCAAGGAACTTACAATATGTTGCCACTACTGTTGGTATAATATACATACTAAGGACAATAGCACACAAAATTAAGGGCGCTGAATTGTAAGCAGTTTGGGAACTGGTGTGATACTTGGCAAAACTCCTAGTTTCTTCTAATTTGAATCAACTATTTCTTCACCAATAGTACAATTTACTTCAAAATTTATTTAATGGATCCTCTGGGAACAATTGTAAGTTATTAAACAGTAAAGACTCAAAATATTTGTTTTGTTCCTCTTAGGAAAATCCAGTAAAATAAATATATATCCTAAATAAATATAAAAATGCAGTGTATTTTGACATTTTGGAACTGGGTGATCCTTGTGGTCCCTTCCAAACATGACAGATTCTGATCTGTTTTAGCAGAGGACTTAGTAGTGTTGGCTTGATGGTTGGACTTGATGATCTTGGAGGTCTCTTCCAACCTAAAGGATTCTATGATTTTATTTCTATAAAATAAATATAATATCCTAAATAAATAAATATATATATGTAGACTTGCTCATTTTTTAGCACTCTACTACATTAAAAAACAGAATAATTTCTAGGAGCGTAAAGAGAATTTTCTTTTACTATCTTTTTGTTTTATTTGTGTGTCTTTTTTTTTTTTTTCTGTAAAGATTTCTGAATATGAACTCCAAGACATCAGTTCAAACGGGATTCTCAGTGTTGTGCTTTCGTTTCTTCGCCTCATCTAAAACTCTCCAAGAGCTGTACCTGGCATGGGCATTTGTCTTTAAAGTACTCCTGGAAGGAGTCAAAGCAAACTTACATACTTACACAAAGACGTACGGTGTACAAAAATATTAGAAATAAGGCAAGCAGCCCTGGCTTCTGTTTGTTTGTTCATATATAACTATATCCAAGTCTAAAAGTCATTATTTTGTCCTCCTGTTGCTTCCTACAGCGCAAAGTGCTTTGAGTCCCCTGACACATAGAGCAGAGTCTTTAAATTTCTACAATACATCTTTTTTTTTTCTTGTAATAGAATAAATATTTACTAACAGGAATGATAGACAACAGCAATTTTGCATTATGGCTTGAAAATTCAGTTTTTAAGATTAAATGTATCAAATAATGCAAAACTAATCCTGTGCTCCTCTAAGGTATTTCCACTTCACAGTGACAGTGCAGAGTCTACACAGTGAATTTAATGCTACTTGCTCATCCTAGTCACTTTTTTGAAGACCCTTAGGAGGAATGCATTAGCTCACGAGCTCCTCAGATCACTGATTGAAAACCCCTGTGCTTTTTTAGTTCATTTTGTGGTTGTTGGTTTTTGGTTTGTTTGTTTGGGTTTTTTTTTTAATATGTATTTGGTGTAAAAACTTCATGCATTTTATGTATTTGTTATTTCCAAGAGCAAAAAGCCTGCACATCCAGGAAAGTGAAACCACATCTAGCAAACAGCTAAAATAAAATAATAATAATAATAAAAAAGTTCGCTGAGCACTGCCAGGTGCCCTCATGAGAGGGAGCAGAGGTTGAGGAGAGTTGTCGGGGGCTCCGAGCGCCACTGAGCGGCGCAAGGCAGAGCACGCCCTGGAGGCAGCGAGCCGGGCAGCCCCTTGTCCCTGTTCCAGAAGAGCAGCACGGCCTGGGATGGAAATGACACAGTCCCCCGGTGAGGAGAGGTTTTGGAAAGCAGTCAGTCAAACCAGGTGAAGAGCTGATTTACTTTGTCAGTTTCTAGCAAGCCCATCTGCTATTTTACCTTTTTATTTTGTTTTTGCTGGTCCTCCTGAAGGAGAGTTTAACATTAAAAAGCGATGTAATCATATGTCAAAGATAGAGACATGAAGTCCTACCGTTTGTCTCTTCACCTTCTTTTTTCCTAAGGATTGCTTTATTTCCGTAATTACTAATTCAAAACTCAGATTAGAGCAGTTAAATGTACTAACCATTTAAAGTCTTCAGCGCTGGAATTATCAGGAAGAACACAGAAGATGTTAATATTTTCTTTTGTACTGGCTGCTCCTTTTAAAACTGACTAGAACAGCCACATAACAGACAAAGACCTCAGGTACATAACAGGCTTAAGTACCTACTATCTTTATACTTGCTCAACAGTTTTAGACATGTCTGAAGCTCACAGAAGTGAACTGGTGAGCAGTCAGGTTACTTTGCACAGTCGTGTGCCACTCGTTGGAGTGTGCAGACATTATACAGAGTTATCTAAGGTGTCGTTACAATTGCATTCTCAAACTATACCATTGCATGAGTGCCAGCACTTGGGTGGTCAGTAATTGGGGTATTATGTTGCACTGAACTTAAGAGTCTGTAACATCTAAGAAAACTTGAAGCACTGCTGACTTATGATTGCCTTTATACATTCTGAAGCCTTCCTTCACCCATCTGTTATCTGTAACTTTAGAAAGATTTTTTTTTCCTCTCTTTTTTTTTTTTTCAGGTCAAGAAAGGGTAAAATAAAATTGGACACTCTCCTAAGCTATCTCCAGGCACCAGGCCCTAGTGGAATGCTGTGATCTCCCATGGCTGCCAAAACATTTGTGTGGAATTTAAGAAATTTGTTTTGATCTTCAGACCCATAATTGTGTAGCAGACTTACTGAACAGTCAACAGAGGAAAGAAATGAATAGAAGGGTGACAGAAGGGCTTTACAGTTTGCTCCTCTCTTCTGAATTCCTTCTGTTCTTCTCAAATAGATGGGTAAAAGGTCTAAATTAGACTCCCTTAATTAGTAACAATAGCTCCATTCTCATATCTGATGCCAATTTAGTGTTGTACAAGTCAGCGTTTCTGCTAGTACCAAACCTGGTAGTTTTGTGAACAGTTTGCTGCCACTTGCTGCCCACACTTTGAGATCTGTGCCAACACACACAGGGTGGCTTGGGAAGCATCTGCACCTGGGGATGTACGAGCCTCAGGCACTGCCTCCCTAGAGCAAGGGTGAGCTGACCACTCCTGCCAGCGCTCCTCACCGGCTACACGAATGGGCAACTCTGACGGTCTTTACAAGGGAACTAGCTTCTCTCAAGAATGCTTTGAAGGACCTTAGCCTCATGCTGCAAAGCAACACAAATGGCAAACAATTCAGAGTTGAACACTGCAGCTGTGTGTAGCTTGAAGACAATTTGGGACAACCCCCACAGGCCATTTTTTTCAGAACAGCCTTAGTAACAAAGAGTAGTTGTATATCCTGCGAGATGAAGCCTTAGACAAAGCTTTCTTCTCAAGCTTCTTACCTCAACTGTTACTCTAACTTGCGAGCACAGATGCTTTCACAGTTTCTTGTCTCAGAAGCACTACTCCCAGAAGTAACTCAACTCCCAGTAGAACTAAAAGGGGTAGTGAATCACTTGTGCTCATAAATGAGCAGAGGCCTCCTGGAATTTTAAGACCAAATTCCCTAAGTCTGCTGTTGATCCCCAAATTGCCTGCTTGTTTTTCTTAAACTTTTTCTTAAATGGTACAAATAACACATTCAGAGAAGGGTTCTGAATAACTTAATTTTATTTACAGGGTTCTTTTAATCATAACACACCCTAAGCATCACCACTGCCAGTCAAGACTGAATATAGTGTACCCACAATAGTTTTCACAAAAAAATACTTTCTTGTTGGATTGTTCACAGGCAAGAAGTATTAATTTATTTCTGGGGGAGGCATTTCAATACGTGTTGCTGTTTTGGGCTTCAAACACACCTCTTTACACTCATCTGAAAACAACTGTATGTTATCAAACAATGTGAAATAACTATAGACTTGCTCATTTTTAAACAATTCCATTATCATTAATTGTGTAGCATTTATTCTAGAAAAAATAAAATCTTGCATCATGATTTCCATTTTTTTAATTTTTTTTTTTTTTTTAAATTTCCAGACACTTTCCTATAGCTTTTCTGCCAAGCTTTCAGAATTTTAAGTTGTTTAATAATATCTTTGAATTGAGGTCAGGAAGAGGTCAGTTTAAGGTAGTGTTCTAATTGGTTACCATACCCTTGCCTAAATGCAATATATTGTCATCTTTATTTAAAGGAGTGTTTAACTGGAACTGAGCATAGTTTATCAGGCAGGAAATCTGTAGCATCTGATGATGCAAACTGTATTTTTTGATTGCTACACAGAGACCTTTTAAATGTAGATCACTATACTGGTTATGTTTTTCTTAGAATACCTTTAGAATTTTTCAAACAAATGCATGTATATTAAAAAAATTGCAACCACACACAATCTTTTGTTCATGGACATGTTTATTTTTGTCTTCAATGTTTGTAGGGAATATGATTTCACTACAAAAGTGTCTCAGAGAAACTCCATTCAAAGTCTAGGCTTAAGAATGAAGGGAAAATATACTTTCAGCTGTACCAGTCCTGAGCAAAGTTCAAAAAAAAAAAAAATCCTCTAGAGATAGGAAGCAGCACCAATAAAACCAGAGGACCTCTTACTGATATCTGCTCATGCTTTCTTTTCTGCTTGAGAATTGGTAAAAACTTAGGTAGGAAGAATTACTTTATTAGAATGTGGACCTAAGATTCACAGTCCCCATCTCTCTCCAAATACCACACATTCTTTTACAGTCAGAGCTCAGGGCCTCAGTTTTACTTTCCATTAAGTAGTCAGGACTGCTAACAGCAAGACTGTTGCCCCCATGGTGTAACATTTTCTCTTACTTAAATTGGCAAATAAATATTTATTTAATATACTTCTTTTAATAAATATTTATTTCCTATCAATATCAAGTTCCTGAAAAGCTACATTGTTCTTAGAAGTATACTACTCATAGCAGTTATAAAACTTCTGATAACATCAGGTCTCAAAATAATTCAAGTGGCTTACATTCTGTCTCGGTTTTTTTTTTTTTCAGTGAAAGGATTACAAGCCATTGGTACACTCAGTACTTAATAGTTGGTTTATCCAGGACATTCAGATTCAATCTGACAAAGTAAATACTTCTAAGAGTCAGAACAGAAAAGGCACTTACTCATTTTGGGGAAGACACCTGGCAGGTAAGACTTATTTCAAAGTAACAAGCCCTTTTTCTGACAATAAAATCCTTAAAAACTACTGTTGGATAAACATAAACTCTATGAATAAAACCAACTTACGTACCCCATCCCAAGAAAGGTAATACCATCCTTGACTGAGAAACTGAGAAGTGTGAAATCATCCAGAAATACATGTAAGTTTTATTCACTTCTGTGCTATTCCAGTAGGCTATCACAGCTGACTAGAAGAAAAACTCTCCTCTAAAGAATGCACATTTTACAAACTGAAAGCCTCAGAAATTTCTAGACTGTTTCTTATTAGGTACTTGTATCAGCAATAAAATAGAAGATTGTAGTGTGTTATAACCAGGAACATCACCTTAGTTACCACTGATAACCTGCGACTCCATCCAGAGGAGACAATCTTTTATCGAACTTCCTTTCGATTGAACCATTGCCTCAGTGATGCTCTGTATAAGGCACTTAGTAAATTTTCAGAGCATCTGACAGCACCGTTTGCAATTCTGATTTGTTTTGAGGATGCTCTACCTAACGCTTCAAGATTAATGGGCTAAGGTATGGAATAATCACTGAAAACAGCCATATGAACTACTAGCCATAAAACCTTTCAGAAGCCACATCCATTCTAGTCTTGGTTCTTACTACCCTTTCAACATAAAGTTATCATTTTTCTAGTAGTCCAGGAACTAGACCCTTTAAAATTGGGTAGCATCTTAATGTACAAGAGGAATTTATTTTGTTCCTGACATGGTCTTTAATCAAAACTTCTGTCCTTTTAATAAATTACCTATATCCATGTGAAATGTTCATGGTATTTACTATTAAAGTCACAAAAACCTACATACATCTATCCTTAGGCCAAAAGTCACTGAACCAACAGGTATCAAGAATGACAAAGCAACACACACCTCTAAGTATGGGGCACTGTCTACTCCCAATACAGTACACAGAGAAAAGAACGCTAAACACACAAAGAAGCCATTATATAGTGGCTTTTTTATTATTCTGAATGATATTATTCTGGAAATTGTTCTTTGTTCTCCCCACCCTCTCCCTTATGCTCTTATTTTTTTTGTTGGCCTGAGGGGTTTTGAAGGTGTTTGACATTTTAGAAATAGAGGCTGCCTACTCAGAACTTTTGTAGGAAAGCTGAGAAAGCTCTCAGTATCTGTGGCATGCTCCTTAGATCATGTTCTCCAGCTGGCACCAAGAACCTTTTTTTACAGCTTTCAAAAAGCTTCCAGGTACTGCAGGTTAATTGGCAACACTGCACCTCCATCAGCTGGAAAGCATTTTGCTTATTTTTCCATGTTTGAAAGTCTGCTGGCAATAGAATCAGATCATTTGCAGAAATGCAGCTATTAAGACCAGTCACTGTCATCTTGGGATGCCAGCTACCTCAGCGAGAATGCTTGAGTAGTACTGGTGTAAGTAAGTTTGCTCTGCAAGAATCTGTTCAGTAAGTAAATCATATGGAAGCAAGGTGACAAAATTGGTAATAACCTCTAAGCTCCACGTATCATTGTTGGTCATAACAGAAACACAGATCTAGTTGAAGAACAGAATAGCAGTTAAATTCCCCACTTACGAAAGCAGGCATAAGAAATTATTTCAAACCCACTGCATCCACTTATACTGTTGATGTACTTTAAAATAAAAACAAATAAAGAGAGAGGAAGGAATCAGAATGTATTTCCTTCAGAAGTGGGAGTAGTGTTACTCAATACATGTAACCTTAAGAGATTTCCCTTGCTGAGATGAATTCATAGTTGCAGGCTGTTACAGTAAGAGATGATCAGTCAGATGGCAAGATTCTCTTACTTGGAGATCTGTGCTGTCAGGAACTGGGCTTGGCATTGAAGCATTTTGATTTATTCTGTGCAAACAAGGATCGGCTTGAAATAGATTATTCATGGATGGTAGATATATATTAGATGCATATAAATAGCAAGTTACATCTCTGCATTCCTGAAGTGAGTATTCAGAAAGTAGAATCAGCCTGACTTCTCACTTCTCTTAATATCAGATGCTAAATGTTTGAATAACTCCATCCTTCTCTACTGACAAAGTACCTGTAACTGCCTTTGAATCAAACAGAATTTGAAGAATCTAGTGAGCTTGGGAAGGGGTTAAAAAGCCAAATTTCATTAGCCCTGGATACATATATTTCCTTCTTCTCTCTACTTTTGCTTCTTCATACAGAAGAAGAAAATGATGAGAACATGATTAGTAGGTTATCAAAAAATAATACTCTCTTTTCCTCAGTTGTCTCCTCGTTAACTCAGTTGTAAATTAGAGCTCTCAGATCTAAAGCCACATTTCTTAGCATTTTAAAGTTTAAGACAACTGGTTAACTTAGTCAAAGTGCTTGCAAAGACCACTATTTCTACACAGATAAAAGTGCTAATTACACTTTTCCAGATGGCCTAGACCCTGAAAATGCAGTCCTTGAACACTTCTTGCTCAGGTATTCGTAACCCTCAAGATATACCATGCTTTCTGCAACATTAATATTTCGGAACTATTCTTTAAAAGATTGTTACTAGAATAGTATCTTTTCTTGTGGTAATTTTCTTTATAAACATATGGGACACCTGATTAGACAATGTTACCACTTTGTCCTCCAGAAACCCCAAATGGTAGAGTAGTCTCTTATCACCAATACTCATTTGAGCTACAGAATGTGCTTTTGCCCTTCATCTTCCTTGATTAACTCCTGAAAAGTACAGCTAAAACTTCCTGTGCTCATTAGACTGTCTGCTCTTCAAATCCTGTGTCATTGGAAAGAGCAAGCTCTTTCAGATGACTTTTATCGGTTCCCCATGATAAAAGGGACAAGAATAGGATTGAAAACATCTCCTGAAGGAATAAGTATTATACAGTGGTGGTTCATTTTATTTTCACCAATACAGTTAAACAGAAACTGTGAACAGCTCCTGCATTACTAAGTCTCTAAGATCTGAAGCTAATTTATTTATTCTCTGCCTTTTCTTTCACTGTTTGAATCCAAAGGTACAGTTTAGGCAGAGGAGGACACCTGAGTTCCTAGGCCTCATTCATAGACATACCATAATATTCTTGTAAAATGTCTTAGGAAAGTCACTGCAAGATCACTTCTGGTCCGGCAATACCATTTACTAGCAAGTGTGCAGCTATCCGTTGCTGTTGCACCATTTATTCCATCCTAGACAGGAAGCTGTAGTAGTTGCTGTAAAGCACTGATTTGTAATTAACTTGTAATTACTTTCCCAATTTTAATTTATTAGTTAAAATTTGTTAATTCTTATTAAACCATGTCCTTTTAGATGTCAAACTAAGTTAAATATCTGCTTGTCATCTTGGACAAATCTCTTAAGTCTTTTAACAATTTCACTTGTTAAAACTTTGTCAGTACAAAGGAAAACCAACTGAGCTTCCTCAGTTTGAGTGACTTTACTGTATGGCTTTTGCTAGTTTTTGAAATTGAGACTGCTTTGACATAAGTCAGGGCATAATTCTGGGCAAGTGAAAACCTTCCAAAGCTCAAACTGTATTTCCAGCACACGCAAATCTTCACATCAAGTTAGAAGTACGCATTTGCAAAATATCATATTTGACTGATCCACTAGCCAAAATCAGCATTACATTTTTGGCTTACCTATCTTATTCCTGAGTAAGCACAGGCCAAATTTACCACAAGTATGGCACTCGCTGCTGCATTTGAAGAAATGAAATTAAATTGCATTTCTAATCTCATATAGTTTCTGATATTTGAAAGGAAGTGTACCCAGACTCTCTAGTAGGGAGCATAGTCACATAAAGGCATATGACCGGAAAAACCCAAGCAGACACAGTTAAAGAACCCTGGATGTACACGAAAAGTACACAATAGTCCCATGCCAAATGCATCCTGTATAACAAAGGTATAATCAATCAGCATAATGTGGAAATCTGTCGGGCTTCTGAGATAGGAGAGAGAAAAACTGAAGAGCCTAAGATGCAGAACCATACACTTGTGTTTAGAAAACCTGCCTGAACACTACAGTGCACTGGTGGAAATGAGTTATAAAAAGTATTCTGTCTTGCATGGCTACCTAAAAATGTGCTATCTGTAATATTTTTAGAAGTGCACAAACTATAAACTCAAACTACTTGAGATTTTACAATCTATGCCCCAAAACATCAGGTATCTAAAGAAACATATAATAGGTTCAAACTTCAATCATAATCTCAAGAATTCTAATATGAAGAATTTAAAATTTGTGTGTTGTTTGGTTTTAACTACCGCTTTTGCTAGAATCAAGATTTTATGTGACGTAATTTGAACTGCTGCTAAGTAGAACAACTTTGTTTATCTTCAATATGTAGACTGACATTGAAGGAAAAAAGAAATTAGTCTACAACTGTAGATTTGTTCTTCTTATACCACCTATGATCAGGTGTCGGAGACCGAATTATTGTACATTTTATCAATGAACTGTTTATACTTCATTTCCCCCCATATCTCCCCTCTTTTCCTTTCTGAAATCAGGCAATCAATCAGCACATAAAGCAATTCATTTACACAGAACACTATCACACTTGTCTTTGTTGGGTCACCACTTCATGGACAACCCAGATGTATGGCCGTTGAAGACTGGTGCATATATAGATTTAACAAATAACAGCTCTTATGCAGAGAGCAGTCACAGAGAAAAATAGCTAATCAAAACACATTACAACACTAAATTTTCACTTTTTATAAATGGAGTAAAGATGTTTTTAAATATATTTACAGTTAGAAAAAGGATTTAGGATCACTACAAGTCAAAACTATTTAGAAATTATGAAAGTGATGTTCATTTTAAATCATAACATTATGAACAGAGTAAAATGCCACATTCTACTTAGAATTTGTCTCCTCTGCTGTCAGTATTGTCACATCCCTTTAACCACAAACAGGCAAAAATTATCTTAACTTTGTTTAATGCCAACACAGGCATCATTGCAATGTAAACAATGGCAATGTAATAGTTCAGTTAAAACCACCTCAGCTCAAGTTTCTAGATCCTAGCTGACTTGTGTTGTATCTGTGGTTAGAAATTGCCTTTCTACATCTTATTCCACAAAGAACAGTGAGACTTTTCTGCATTTTTTTGGATTACAACCATACTTCTACCACATTTTTGAGATTATTCTCTGGAGACAGTTGAATCATAGTAGGATCCACTCCATCCTCCCTGCCTTCCAAACCAAATGGCTACTTATTTCCGAAGATACAAAGAGACTTCTTGTTGGCAGTGTGGGGTGGTTTATTCACATAAAGTTAAATGAAAATACGTTTCCCATTTAGTGATCTACCTGTAATAGATTACTGCTTGTTTGCAAGGAATTCTGAAATGTGTTAGCATTCATTACATTATAAATTAGAAACACATTTCATAAAAACATCTTGCAATGAGATTTGCTATCATTAAACTGCTTGTTTTAAACAGTTTCAGCTCTCTTGCAATCCATTACATCAGTATATTCTGCCAATAGACCCATCTAAAAATAAAACATAAAAAAATAAAGTTGAGAAGCACATATTTTTCTTTTAAAAACTAGTGTATGTTATTCTGAACACCAGCCCAGCCCCAAAAAACATTTAAGAAGCTTAAAATGCATTGGTTTACAGATAATAAGATTTGGCCAGCTAACGGCAATGAACAGACATCCTATTTAGTAAGATAAAGCAGAATACATAATAAACAGGTCAGTAGTTATCCATCTGAAATAGCCTATAATTAACATTTGATGTCTAAAAAGTTTAAACAGCAACACCAAGGAATGAGGTATGTATGTTTTCAGGTATCACATCAGACTTTCGTTTTATGCAACTAACTGTATTTCACAACTAGCATCTTACAAAATAGAACAGTACCATTGTGCCTGTAGAAGTACTGCATTAAAAACAGAAAAATACATTACTACAAGAAACCACCAAACATCACAATTGTCAGGGGCTACAAAAATCCATTGTTTTAGCTGTTAAGAAGACATATCATATGTTGGTAATAATCTGGGGCTGGATTCACTACCAAGAAGGTCCATCCAACTTTTACATGGGCTTAAAAATGTATTTACTTTGAATGTAAAGGAAAAGAATCACAGGAGTGTAAGTGGACTACCTCACTAAAAGGAGCTAAATGGACTTTTGTACTGCACCCAAATCGATAATTTAAAATCTACACATGGACTGTATGTGTGTATCAAAACACTTATTGGTTGTAAACAAAAATGCAAAATCTGTATTCACAAAAATATTTTATTGGTAATTTTACATAATACCAGATGGGACTGTAAATAGTTCTGCTCTGTTTCAGTATATTGCTAAGTGCGTACATGACAGTTTATGTCATAAAGTAGGGTACTGAGGTTTTTTTCATGAGATTTATGACATAATATGTTCCAATAGGCCAAATCAATATGAAAGAAATTGATTCAAGAACAAAAAAATTGATAGTATTGTTATTTCCTTATTCTTGTGCAACATCTGATATTCCTGTAATGAAATGATGAAGCAACTATATGACACTAGATTAGTTTGGGGCAAGGAAACAGCACTAAGCAGAAATGAGAATTACACCTCCGTTATTTTTAAAGCTTTTCCAAACTTTCATATTTCCAAATGTTAGTTTTTGCCAAATACGTCATTATCTGAGGTTCAATATTTGTTACACAACACAGAATACCAGTGTACAGTGACAATGCAGTACTTTACCTGAATTGCAAGGTTAACCAATCAATGCTTAGAATGTGTTTTCTATTTTGCTTGTAAACATTACAATAAGTGTTTTAAGAGTGAAAAAATATTGGTAAAACCATCAACATAATTCAATAACAGTAATCTAGTAAAATGTGTCAAACATTGGCAAAAATTCATACAAATGTTTTCTTTAATAACATTTTTCCTATTTAACCACACCAAGTACCAGCAGGTGTTTTAAAGAAGATAATTATTATGAAAATTCTGTTGCAGCAATAGTTGATTAAGTTGATCTTTGACTTGCATACATATAACTATGTTTCACAATTCTCAAATAATACATATTTAGGCAGCTTGAACTATGTTATAAAAATTTTAATTCAGTACATGCCAATAGTAGACTCCAAGAGTTGTGTTAGAATTCACTAAACTAAAAGTGAAAATGGACTTACCAATAACACTTCATAATGAACATTCAAACCACATTTTCATGGCACCTTTACACAAGAAGGTTAAAAAGTTGGTCTGAAAATGCTTTGTAAGCATTTGTAGGTTGCATTTAAATTATTGTTTCTATCACTGCACTTTTATTTTTTTTTAAAGCTGCATAAATTATGTTCCAGTCAACATACCAATTGTGCATGAATAATCTGTCATGAAAATGTGGTAACAGGTGACAGAAGTTATGTATTTGCATGTTTTGAAGAGAAGAGACTAAAGAAACTGGAGGAAATAAACTTTAATGAGATTCCCCATTCAGTGATGATGCTTCTCCTCTGGGTGAAGATGACCTGGACATTCCCCTCTCTGTGTTGTCAGAGCTAGACCCACTCTGACTGTGTTGATCTGCAGAAGCAGCACTGGAAGCAGGTGGTGACTTAGTTTTCTCCTTAAAGTCTGTAATTATGACTGTCAGATCTCCAACGGTAACTTCCAAATGCTGAGCACTACTTCGATCCACATTTTTCAATCTTGGCCTAAATGAAGCAGATAATCATATTAAAAGCACACACATCGTCGTATTATGTTGTCTTCCCCCTACTTTTTAGGGGCTCTGGAAACACACGTGTCCATAAGACTGCTACATGCAACAAATAATACACAGGAAGACAACGTACTGAAAGGATTTATGGTAGAGAGTTTCCTAGTGTGTTTTACATTTAAATAGCTGAACATAACATGTTACCTTCTCCTAAGTTTATTTAAAAGTTGACCTTATGAATAATATGCAATACATCCATCTTTCTGCACAGTTACATGCAAAGGTTTTTGCTTTTAAAAATTCTTTCTTTATCACGGCTATGGAAAGTTATCGATTTGACCCAGTGAAGCATCCGTCTTCACAGCAGCCCTAACCAACAATTCTATAGAGAATGAAGTTCAATAATAAAGATGTTAGGGTCTGTCTTTTGAATTCAACAGCACAGATTACGTTAACTTACAGAAGGTATTACTTCATTTCAAAACCTCCTTAGGACTGCTAGTATATTATTTGAACTGGACTTTGTGTTCCCAGTATAACTCCAGTATTTGTGGGACATGCTGTGATTTAAATTATGCACAGAGCTGAGTATTACACACAGTGTTGATAGCATAAATCTCTTCATCTAATCTTTCAGTTGCTTGATTTTCGCAACAAAAAGAACTAAAGAACACTCTAACTCACATTTTGCCATCATATTTTTGTTAGCAATGAGCATAAAATCACTTCAATTTACTACTTGCCTTTGACTACCATGAAAATCTGTCACCAGACAGCTGAATTTATGCAAGTGGTTATGAACAGCATAGCTTCACGCATTTCACTGACTCCACAGCTTTCACCAGCTCAAGTTGCAATAAAATAAATGGATGACATCACATGTTAGCAGGTGTGCTAACAGTAAAGCCCTAACCTTTACCCTATCATCTGGCTTTGGCTGAAGCAGAGCTGGCTCCCAGTCACTTCAGCTGAAACACCTCATGCCTTTCCTCCACTAGAACAGAGATAGGCTTTGACATCTTGGTCCCCTGAGGCTGAAGTAGCATAACTGAAGAACTGAAGAGAAAAATTAAAATCTGCTGCTCTGTAACATGGGAATGGAAAGAAAAAAAATCAGCATTATCAACCTGCATAAAAGCTATGCCGGGAACTTATTAATCACACTGAGTGTGCATGCAGATTTGTATGGTCGTGTCCAGCAACAATGTAGAAGTTCTAAGGCAAAGAGAAAAGGATATCCTTTTTCCAATGGATAACAAAGAAATCTGCTTAAACTACTCAAGCATTCTTAACTTTCTATCCTACCTGGTGAAGCAGTTCTGTGCAAACTCAAATTGTTTGAAGTATTAAAAAAGAAAAAGGTGGCTTAGTTATTTCAAATAACAATTCTTAATGCAAATCTCAATGCTGGTAATTTCAGTTCAAGGTTTTCATTTTAGTTATTTTTTAAACGATCTCTCTCGTTCCCTTTTCACTTTTGCATTTTTAATGTATTATTGCAATTCAACGATAGATATTTCAATTTATAAGCTTTGATTAGCTTAATTAAAACTCACTATGTTACCTTCAAATACTTCATAGCTGAAGTACTTCAGCTGCATGAGGTCAGCTAGAAAATTTGAGTATTAGGGAAAAAAAAGAAAAGAGGAAGGAACATCGCAGTGTCCTTAATTCTAACCATGACTCTCTTAATGACTGTTCTCTCTTCACTCTCAATCTCCGCAGTTCTGATCCTGATCATCCTACTTCAGGCACAAGAGAAGCAACTGCTACTTCTCTGCATAACTAATCCCAAAGGATCTTCCTTGTCTGGACCTCTCTGGAGTGCTTAAACAAACAAACAAGCAAACCAACCAACAGATCCTCCCCCCCTCGGTTAGACTATGTGTCTTTCACACTTCTCAGCTTTTTTGGCACAGCATTCTTGCCACAGTAACTTTATGCTTAGATATGATGATTTAGAGGTTAAACCTGTTGCTTTTGTTTTGCAGTCTGCACCCTCCTTCTGCCTGGTCTAACAGCAAGATCAAGGCTTTTACAACCGCTTGTCTGTACTGTAATATTTCATGTTCTCCATTCTAAGAGTCCAAGGTTTCCTTCAGCTTCCCAGATGCAGCATAGAGATTTTTATCACTAGGTAATATACATGCCTTGTCCTGTCACATTAATTTATACCCTCGTTCAGCCCTTCAAAGTTTATTCCAGATCTGCAAGGACAGCAATAAGCACGTCACTTTCCCATTCTTCTCCAGCCTGGTACTGGTTCTCTCTCCTATTATCTTGCATGGAAACGTCACCCCAATCCCTCTTCTTTCCCAGAGATTAATATAATCTCCTTGCCTATCTACAGTTTTGTGTGTTATAAGAAATACATCTGTAACCCTCAGCAAAAATACCCAAGATTTTCTCTCTATATTCAGCTGGTCTCCATCTTCTGGTCAAAATTACAAACTGCAGGTTTTCTTCACATTTAATAGGCATCCTAAACCAATGAAACTTCACACACAAATATTTAGCCTTACTGTTGGAAGAGTTTGCCACAGCACTTACAAAGCAGTAAAATCACAGAATGTTTTCTTATTTTCTTTTCTAAATTACGTTTTACCAATACTGCAAAAGCTTCTAAAATTTTTACCTGGTTTTCTTATGACTGTTCTTTTTGCTTGTTGTTTCCTTTTCACTTTTTTCCTTTTCTACTTTGTCTTTTTTCTCTTTCTTTGATTGTGTAGGGGGCACGAATTGCTGAGGAACCTGTTGTGCAACCAGCTGAGAGACAGGTCGAGGTTTCCTGTGTGCACATACATATAGACATGCATAATGCTTAAACTTTACAACAAGTCTCAAACTCTCTACACTTCAATTATTAACATTAACAATCACTATGAAAAGAAATATTGCTAAAACTTATCTTGCTACTAATACTTCATGAAAACAGCATATAAAATTTAAACCCATTGCAGCCTTTTGTCTCACTTATTTGATTGCAACAAATTATATATTTTCTAAGAATTTAGAGACAAGACTTTGTGGTGTGCCACCAATCTGCCAGTTGCCAGATACAGTCAGAGACTTAAATGAAGTGAACTCCAAAAAAGGGAATACTTTACCACTCACTCCCAACCCCCTCAAATAATGAAAGTGTGTGTTTTGAGAATTGTACAATCCATATCACAAAAAGGGACAAGCTGACCTTTCAGGTTATCAGAGCTAAAGCCACTGTTGCCATTACAGAGTTTTAAAAAAAAAAACAAAACACTTTTCACTTCAAACAAATCCGTTGAAAGTAATGACAAATCCTGTTATGTATCATTTTTATCAAGTTGTTCACTGGAAACAATATTCTGCACTAATATTAGTAGGATATAGCTGTCAGAACATGTATAGTTTAAAAGCTGGCAACAGGAACTTCTGAACACATTCCATTGGTATACACAGTGCGGGTTTCATTTCCAACTTTTGATCAAAACCAAAAGCAGAGTGAGAAGAATAGAAGTCAAAAGAATTTCAGCATCATTTTTACATATCCTGAAATATTATTCTGAAACTGCTTCATTTTAATTTTATTTTGTATTGAAAATCAACGATTCTGACTTGAAATGAAACACTTAATTAATTCTAATACAAGTGTATTTCTTTATTTTGAGATTTTGGAATTAAGAATTCTCAAGTCAGGACATACAAAAAAGGAAAGTTCTGTGATTCTCATAAGACACGTATTTCTTCTCCAAATTATTGTTTACCCTGCCAAGCTCTTGGGTTTTGTTAGTTGGGTTGTAGTGTTTTGTTTTGTTTTTAAATAGAAAAAGCACAGATTATATGCACAATGATACCCCAAAAATACAACATAGTTACTAAAGCAACAGAAGCTATCAGCTCTTACGCATCTTCACTTCTCCCAGCCCAGAGGATCATGCTACTGGCACTTCTTCCTTAGATGTAGAAAAATCAAGGCTGCTCCCATTAGCAAGTTATATATTTCCAATAATGATTGCAATAGTTCATGTTATAGAGTGAAAGTCAAGCTACAAGAATCCATAAAGTGTGGGAAAGGCAGTTAATATAAACCAGCTGAGGTTCCATAAGTCTTCACAGGAAGTTCTTAATAGATTAAAGTAAACATAAAGACCATTAAAAGTGTCAAGGCAATAGCACTTCAGGGTAGAAGCTAGACTACTGCACACCCCCTCAGGAACCAAGCCTGCACTAACTGGTGGAGAGATGAGAGGCAGCAGCGGGTCCGTGGTGAGAGCTGCCCGGCCCCTACCCCCTGGCACACAGGGGGGCACAGGCCGCCCCAGAGAGCGCTGCAGCGGGGCCGGGGAAACACATGGCCCAGCAGTCACCGAAGTCATTCAGTGGGCTACAATCATTGACATTAACAGCATACAAAAGGCATTTTTAGAAAACTTGTCTCAGAACTGTTTTGACCTTTTGTCACAGCAGTTCATAACAAAGCAAGAAGAACCAAGGTGTAATTGATGCACAAGCTCTTAATTTCAGGTGGGAAACACCTGTGATACATAAACAAAACTAATTATCTGCCTTGAATTGGAGATTGCTCCAGGAGATAGGGATACAGGGAGTTAATATTTCTACTGATGGCCAATTGACAATCCTGTCATTACTACATAGTGACCTGAGAGAATAATCTGACATGTTACTTATGAAGTAAGACAGTAGCAAACTTCTTGACACAGAATTAATTATTGCCCAGGGCTGTGGGAACCACCATGATCATGGAACCTTGTGAAAAAAGGGTAGAAAGGAAAAAAAAAAAAAATTATTGGCCAACTATTTTAGGAGTTCTGAATTATTTGCAACAATTTCAATTCCTGAGGGCAAACTAGATAATTTCCATTAGAGTCCAGCTGGGAAATTAAGCTTAGAAATCCTAGGTTTAGAACTTCTTTTTCTACTACCATTAAAAAAAAAAAAAAAAAAAAGAAAATGACAAAGAATTATCTTTGCCACAAAGAACAGAACTCAGTTAAGACAAAAAAAAAAAAAAAAGATGCCACAGAGAAATGATGTTTGGGAAGATGCACTGAGAATGAATCAACAGGTTCTATGCAGTTTTGCTGTGATAAGGGATACCACTCAGTTATTTTAGTCCTCCCAGTTAAATGTCCATCTTTCTGTTGTCAGTTATTTCTGTAGCTGTGTATCAGTTATACCTATGTTCTAAAATTTATTATCTGCTTTGTCACTTTCAGATTTTTAAATGAGGCATTCAATATTTTTATATTAAAAAAAACTATGAAAAAAATTTATTTCACATTTCTCCACATTGAGTGTGTCTTTCAAGCATTCAGTTCTCCTTGCCCTGTTACTCAAAGGGGGCTGCTGAACTGCAAGCAAGCACTCTGCAAACCATGCAGGCTTCAGGAGATAACTTTACCACTCACAAAGCTTCCCCCGATAGAATTGTTTGTGATTTAGGAGTAGCTGAATCACATCATTCAAGCTTGAAGAATAATTCACACAGAGAAGGCTTTCTCACAGAGAAGGTAAATGTAAGAAAAACTATTCCTGTAACAGGAAATTGATTGTGATGATTTGCCAAAATATAATTATTTTAAATTGCTGGTTTTCAAAACCAGTAAATTAAAGATCCCTTGTAATAGGCTGCTACAGATTAAGTATCATAGAATTATAGAATCCTTTAGGTTGGAAAGGACCTTCAAGATCATCAAGTCCAACCATTGAGCCATTAGGGCTCCAAAGTCCTCTGCCAAAACAGAGCAGAATCTGTCAGGGTTGGAAGGGACCACAAGGATCACCCAGTTCCAACCCCTCTGCCATGAGCAGGGACACCTCCCACTAGATCAGGCTGCCCAGAGCCTCATCCAGCCTGGCCTTAAAGACCCCCAGGGATGGGGCCTCAACCCCCTCCCTGGGCAACCCATTCCAGGGTCTCACCACTCTCACGGTGAAGAACTTCTTCCTCATGTCCATCCTGAAGCTGCCCACTTCCAGCTTTGCCCCATTCCCCCTAGTCCTGTCGTTACCTGACATCCTAAAAAGTCCCTCCCCAGCTTTCTTGTAGGCCCCCCTAAGGTACTGGAAGGCCACAATAAGGTCCCCTCGGAGCCTTCGCTTCTCCAGACTGAACAGCCCCAACTCTCTCAGTCTGTCCTCATAGGAGAGCTGCTCGAGACCTCAGATCATTCTCGTGGCCCTTCTCTGGACATGCTCCAGCAGGTCCACATCCCTCTTGTAATGGGGGCTCCAGAACGGGATGCAGTACTCCAGGTGGGGGCTCACCAGAGCAGAGTAGAGGGGGAGAATCCCCTCCCTCGACCTGCTGGCCACACTTCTCTTGATGCAGCCCAGGATCTGGTTGGCTTTCTGGGCTGCAAGTACACACTCAATATATTTATGGTTATCTGCTTTTTGAGCATATCCAAGAGCACCTGAGCTAACTAGTACTTGGAAATAAGCCCTACGAACTCCTGCACTGTGATTACAAGCATTTTTGCCTCTAGCACTGGGAGTGACTTTACAACTGAACAACCCAGAACTACAAGCAGAAATATTCAAAGATACAACATATATTGCTTAGTCAGTCCCTCAAAACTTTGTATTTTTATCTAATCATTTCACTTCAGTCATTTTAAGTGGAACATTAATCAAGAGAGGCATACACGAATACAAAAGATAAGAGCTATCAATTCTTTCCAACAGAGATGAACTTTACGGTTCCGGCCCTAAGCACTGCAGCCGTACCAAGAGATTTACGGAGCTTCCAAGAGATCACTGAACATCACAGCTCCAAAGATGATGCCTCTCCTCTATCACCAAGTTTTCCTTTTCAGCTACTGTTCCATCTTTCTTCTAAGTTAACACCAGCCATATTTCTACCTACGTGTCTATTCAAACCTCATCCATTATGGTTTATTAATTATCTAATTCCAATATTGCTTTCAAGGTCCTGCATATAAATACACACTTCATTATCTCCTTTAAAAAAATAAGGAAACCTAAAATTTTTTGGGTTTAAGAAGCCAACATACAGTAATACAAACATTCAAGGACAGTTTTTGTCTTCCCTATAATTCCCATTAATGCTAAATGACAAGGATGTCACCATTTTAACTCTACACTTCTTGTTGACAGTTGTGACTACATTTTATCTTGCAGGGTTTGACCTAGCTGCTGGTTTAGAGGTTATATTTACAGAGGGCGCAGAGACTTCTCTATTTAAATAGTTTTTAAATAGTATTTAAAAAGGTTTGTGTGCAGAAACTCATTGGACAGTGATACTTTCAAAGGGAACGAATATTTAGTACTGAGAAGGATAGACAAGGTTTCATTGTCATCATTCTTAGGAAAAAAACCCAAACCTTTATGGCATAGCAATTTACACGCCTAGAGATGAAAAATACTCATTCAAGAATATACACAATGCACTAGACCAAATGATACCTGGAACTTTTGCCTCGAGTCTTTTCCCCTCTCCCAGAGGTCAATGTAGTACCATTCTGCTCAGAAATTTTTTTGACGTCTCACAGCAGTACTTAATTTCCTTCATCTGCTATTCACCAACAAAATATGTAAAAAGAATTTTGACCTATTTGATACGGGGAGTGACTTGCTCTCTTGACAAGAAAGCAGGTCCATTTGAAAACAGAAATAAACAAAAAAATCCATGTACAATGCTAATAATGAACACATGCAGCAGTACAGTGAACCCTCAGTCGCCCAAGCTGTGCAACAAACATGCTGACAACCAAACTGGCTTAATGCTGAGGCATCCTGGAGTCTGGCTGAATTTATTTCATTTATACAGAGCACAGCCTTATTTGCACAGTGCTGCTCCTACAGCCATCACGAGTCCATAAAGCCACCTAATGTCTCCTGCATTACTCAGCATCACCTCAAAGTCTGACAGACCTGAACTACTGGAGTTCAGGATCCTGTGTGGAAGG
>NW_008619744.1:0-1121 GCF_000691845.1 Merops nubicus | reverse complement strand
GGACTGAGGGTGTATAAGAGTGCAGAGAAACTTGGACTGTATGTTCTGTGTGTGGTTTTTCAAAGAGTTGTGTTTGGATGGATTGATTTATTTTTTTTAAAACATAGGTAGTGAAGGGTTAGAAGGACCTCCTCTGCTTCCAGACCTGGAAGGAATATGGCTTGGAACGTGTTGACAGTTGTCTACATATGTGATTAACAGGCCAAAAATGTTTAAAAGTTTACTTTTCATTTCTGGCTCTATCATGTCCTTAAAAATTTGTACTAATGGTGGAGATACTGTGAAAACTTTGTTAATTACTTTAGTGTTGGACAGTAAATATTATACATTTATGCTTATTCATCTCTGTACCTAGGCATTTTTCCATGTACCCTGTCTTTGAACAGGAATGTTTAGAACAAAAGCCTAATTGTCCTGGACTGCTTCTAAGTGCCCTACGATATCTTACTTAGGAATTTCACAGAATCACAGAATGTTAACGGTCAGAAGGGATCTTGAAAGATCTAGTCCAAACCCCCTGTCAGAGAAGGACCATCTAGAACAGATCACATAGGAACATTCCAGGCAGGTTTTAAAAGTCTTCAAAGAAAGAGACCCCACAACTCTTCTGGCAGCCTGTTCCATATTTAGACATTTTGGAAAATTTGTTTGTCTCACCTCAAACACTAGATGAACCTAAGAGCTAAATTCATTTCACAAGAACACTCTACCTTCTTAATACACAGTTAAAGTAGTGCCCTTAATGCATTTCTTCATTACCTTCAGAATATCATGTGGAAAACATTAATGTTATCTGCACAATTCAAGTGGCAGTTGCAGCACAGACACACAAAAAAATCTGCAATGAGTTGAAATTGCTGGAAACACACCAATAGAATCCATAAGTCCTACATCCAAGTACTCCAAGTGCCTTGACCAATTGAGATTCTCCCAAGTCTCTTGTCAAATTATTTATAGTTGCTACATTCAGATCATTGGTAAGATACAAAACATTTCTAAATATATCAGGTCAAATCAAATGACAATTATGCCCTTAGTTAAGTTTGCCAGACAATGCTTTGCCAAAATATGTATGCCAAAAAATGTTCAGAACGAAGAAAGGGAAGGAATCCAGAGCATCT
>NW_008619743.1:0-655 GCF_000691845.1 Merops nubicus | reverse complement strand
GCTGGCACAGCTGCCCTCGTGCCGACGGGTACCCCTGGGGGTGGGTGTGCATGGCACAGCCGCCCTTGTGCCCATGGGTACCCCTGGGGGTGGGTGTGCCTCTGGCCGGGTGTGCGTGTAGCCGTGTGCACGCAGAGCTGTGCGTCCATATGGCCGGGTGGGTGTATGGCTGTGTGTAGGTACAGCTGTGTGTACGTGTGGCTGTGAGTATCTATAGCTGTGTGTACACACAGCTGGGTGTATCTGTAGCTGTGAGTATCTATAGTTCTGTGCAGGTACAGGTGTGTGCAGGTACAGGTGTGTGCAGGTACAGCTGTGTGTAGGTACAGGTGTGTGTAGGTAAGGGTGTTTGTAGGTACAGGTGTGTGCAGGTACAGGTGTGTGCAGGTACAGCCGCATGCCTGTAGGTCTCTGTGCCCACCACGCACCCCCAGGGTCTGGCCCCACCACTGCCCACACAGCCCCACAGGGCAGTGCCGGGGCCTGAGCTGCCCACGGGGTGTCCGTAGGCAGGAGCAGCTCCAGGCTGCGGGTTGGTGCAGCTCAGGTGTGTGTGGCTGCACCTGGGGACACCTGGGGGTGGCACGGATCTGGTGGGTACGGCTGTACCGAGTCCCCCACGGCGCTGTCCCCCCCTGCTCCAGCAGCTCCCCCA
>NW_008619742.1:0-16830 GCF_000691845.1 Merops nubicus | reverse complement strand
TGTGTTTTCCTCCCTTTTCTCCCTCCTGTGGGGAGTGGGGGTGAGCGAGCGGCCGAGTGATGGCCGGATCCCGCCCCCAGCTGAACCACCACACTGGTATAGTCAAGGATTTGTCTTTATGACAACTTTGTTATGGTGGTGGCTCACAGTTATCCTTCAATTGACTAAAAAATTTTGATTCCTTTCTCTGTCTTTCTCTTATTCCAGGTAAATTAGAGTTATCCCTATAGGCAGAAGTGTCTTAGTCATAGTCACACCCTAAAACTGCTGACCCTCACACAGTTACTTCTAGGGCATGTATTTTTGCTTCCCAAGTGGACTTGGGATATAGAGAATTAAAAAAGTTCTTCAGGCGTTTACTTGCTTCACGAAAACATATGTGTGGATGTTTGCTGAGATAAAACTAATACTGGAAACCCTCCCATTATGGTCAGATTTGCAATGTACCAATTAAAAGTTGCCAAGCAAATGCTGACATGTTTTCACTGGGAAAAAAAGCAAAGTATTGTTACCATCGCATCACTGAGCGAGGCATATCTAATAGGAATATTAGGGTGCTAAGCCAAAAAAGAGGAAAGACTTCACAGTTTCAGCAGCCATCAGAACTGCTGCAGCTGTTTAGGAGTGACACGCAGGGCTAACTACTTTGAACTCGTGAAGTGGATTAAATGTAACTCTGTACCAGTAAAGTTTTGTGAAGTTCAACTGATGAGGTACTAGTTTATGGCCAAAATGTAATTCATTAATACTGTAAAACAACTGTAGACATAACTAAACTAGACAGCCTTTAAATTCTATTTAGAGTGAATAGGTTTCCCCAGAAAATGATTAATTCACTCGGATCTCATTCTGCAGGTGCCTGTTTTTTTTCAGCTGATTGTAGAAGTAACCTACAGTAAGTAGAGGGGGCAATAGCAACAAGTTCCTGTCTGGTGCAGCAGATGCTTCTCCTCAGCAATAACCCCACTTAACCAGATGCCCTTGCATAACAGGTACAAGGCCATGCAAGTGGAAGCTAATAATAATAATAATAATGAGGACTATGATTCATCTACTTTAGAAGTGTAGTTGAAATTAAGTCAGCCTACACCATACATCAAAACTACTTCTACAAAGGAAAAAAGACAGGTCATTGTTATAGGTGATTCCCTTCTGAAGGGAACCGAAGGCCTGATTTACAGACCAGACCCATTTCTTAAGGAAGTCTGCTGCCTCCCTGGGACCTTGGTTAAGGTGTGGTGAGAAAAATTCCCACCTGATTTGACCCTCAGATTATTATCCACTATTGACTTTCCAGGTAGGCAGTGACAAGGTTACAACAAGAAATCTGAGGGCAATCATGAGAGACTTCAGGGCCTTAGGACAAGTAGCCAACAGATCAAGAGCACAAGTAGTGTCCTCCTCTATCCTTCCAGTTGCAGGGAATAATGCAGGATGAAACAGGAAGACCCATCAGATCAATACCTGGCTCCACATCTGGTGTCACTGGCAGGACTTTGGGATTTTTTGATCATGGATTGGTTTATACAAGACCAGGCCTGCTGGCAATAGATGGGGTACACCTGCATCAATGGGGAAAAAGGATTTTTGCACACAACTTGGCAGGCCTCATCAAAAGAGCTTTAAACTAGATTTGAAGGAGGAAAGAGATAAGACCAGGCTTGCTAGAGATGAGCCTGGGGGGAGCACATCAATGTTTGTGGGATGGCATGTCAGCAAGGTCCTTAAGTCTGTCATCCCAGCAGTGCCAGGGGATGGAGTGCCATGTGATAACAAAGGCAGAAGGAATATTGATGGTCTAGAAATCACAGAAGAGTCTGGGAATATCAGGCAGGAATTAGGCCTTCTGCCTCCCAAAAGGTGACGGTATCAAAAGCCCAACTAAAGTGGGGCGACACCTATGCATGCAGTGTGGGCAACAAACAGGAGGAGCTGGAAGAAATTATACATCAGGAAAACTATCTTGTCATCACAGAAATATGGTGGGATGATTCATACAACTGGAGTGCTGCATTGAGGTGCTATAAGCTCTTCAGAAGGGACAGGCCAGGGAGGAGAGGTGGAGGAGTGGCCTTATATGTTAGGGGGTGCTTTGATTGTCTTGAGCATAATGATGGTGATGATAGGGCTCAGTGTCTATGGGTAAGAATCATGAGGAGGTCCATGAAGGCAGATACCATGGTGGGAGTCTGTTATAGACCACCCAACCAGAATCAAGAAGCAGATTAAATATTCCACAAGCAGGTGGGAGAAGTCTCAAAGTCACTACCACTTGTACTCATGGGGGCCTTCAACTTACCAGATATCTGCTGGAAATACAACACATCAAAGAGTAAACAGTCTAGGGAGTTCTTGGTGTGTGTGTAAGAAAATTTCCTGACACAGCTGATGAGGAGCCAGCTAGGGAAGACTCCATGCTGGAACTGTTGTCCACGAACAGAGAAGGACTTGGAGGTAATATGTCCCTCCAGCAGATATTGGGGTGGTTTAAGCTCCCCATGAGGAACAGAATTTATGAATGTGAGGCTTGTGACGGCTGGGTCCAGAAAGCCTCATGTATTCTTCACCAGGCAGTCACCCAGTGCAACATCTGAGTGATGTTGTGGTCTGCCTCCAGAACCTGTCCCCTTTGCTCTAAGATGGCTCTGCATCCATGCCTAGACAGAGCTCCAGACATTCTGTCTGCTCCCTTCATAAAAACCAACTCAATTTCCTAGACTGTCCTTCCTAAAGGCTCTATATCCATCTACTGCAGCATTTGAGTTGCATGAGATCTCCCACCACGACTCCATCATCCTAATGAGATTGCTGTCCTGCAATTGTGCATAGACCTTTAATCCCTCCTGTTTGTTCCCCGTGCTGCAAGTGTTCTGGTAGGGTCAGTTCAAAGACACATCCACTTGTGCTGATTCCCCAGAAAGGGTATGAGAGCTTGCCCTGACAGTGTCCTCACAGTACTTCATATTTGTGTACACACACTTGAGGTGGCTTCTCTTCACTCCCATTTTGTTAACGGCAAGGTTTCTCTTGTCCGCATCTTGGTCTTAACTGGTGTTATTCCAGCTTCCAGCCACTGTTGGGCCCCTTTTTGTCTAATGGTTCTTTTCTCCACAAAAGTACTGTTGAATGTAAGACATTTCCTTTTAAATAGCAGAACCTTATCCAAATGTGAACTACATGTTTTTAAGGTATTAACTAGGACAATCAGTCTGAAATTATTCTTTTAAAATTGGGGAGACGTCCTATGTATTCCATTAGACAATTATTTACCACAGCTTCTCATTAACATATAATGGTGGTTCTTTTCCTGGGGGTTGTTAAAAGTAGTAATAGCCATATGTGCTTACATTTAAAAAAAAAATAATGCTGTGCCTCTTTTGGTTTTGAATTCATTCCTAAGTGCATCATTAGCATTCAGAAAGAATTATAACAAGATAATGACTGGAAAATAACCTTTCTAATGATTGCTGTTAAATTTAAAAATATGATACATAGGCAATAAAGACTTTAAAAACCTCCTCCATTGTATATCTTGGTGAATGCATACGTACATATAGGCCTCTTCAGGAAGGGTCTTAGGAATGTGTGCTTTACCTGACAAGGAGCAAAGCTCATTACCGCTAGAGTAATCAATAACCTCTGCTAATGTGTTCAGCTGGCGACATAGACCAGATCAATAAAACCTGCCACATGCTTTTGTTTTAGGAAATGAAACCTTTTAGTTCTTAATTAAGGGAGAGACCTCACATCCTTAATGATGTTTGCAATGACTGTTGCCACAGAGGACAAGAAGAACCGAGTCTGAGGTTTGCTCTAAAAGACTTTGACAAAGTAGTAAGAGAGTTGAGCCAAAACTGAGCTAAATTTGTTTAATTTATTTTAATGCAGGAAGACTGGGGGGAAATTGTTCAAGAAGAAGGAGACATGTTCTGATGAATCACTATGGTTATCAGAGGAAATAACACTTCCATTAGTACTATGTGTGTGTCTGCAATCTGGCAACAAAGGATACAGAATCCAGCCATACAGAAGTGCTTTGTGTGGTACCGATTGTGGGTCTTTAAGGCATGGCCACTGTGAAATGTAAGTTATTATTTTTAGCTTCATCTCTGTTGCTATTATTCTTCTGACTTCTGTATAATTCTATAGACTAGGGTGTTTTCTACAAGGCTGTTGAACCAGGAGAAAGCACATGTGGAGTGGAGAGCAGGAACAAACTAACAATAATGACCGCACTGAAAATGTCTCACCTATGTACGCTAATAAAAGGATAACATATGAGAGTGAATAAATTGCTTTAAATGTTTAATAAAATATCTTATTTGCATAATACATAAAATATGCAAATGGACTTGTATGCATGGATCTTTATGGTGATATTATTGTGTTTTCCAATGCTGATATGGTGGAAAACAATTCAAATTAGAGATTTATATAAGCATAGCTAGCCCTTTCATTCTCAACATAGTTTCTGTGATAGATTTGCTGCAATGAATTCTTAAAGCTTCAAATGTGGTTTAAAAGCAGCAGACCTAAGGGTCAGATCTGCAAAACATTTAAGCCTTCACAGAAAGTGTTTAACAGGTCACCTGTCTAAAAAGATGCTGGGATATGGTAAGGAACGTAGGAATCAAGAGGCGAATTGCTATGCATTTGCATAGCAGCCTAACAATGCCAAAGCTTCCATTATCAGTAACCCTACAAATGCAAATCTATATGTTTAATTTTGCTCACATGAATGATCATTTGCAGGATCAACCTCAAAGATCCTCATTATTAACTGAGAAATAAAAGGCTCTAAAAGCATAATGATTGACTTCTCTTTCATTTACACAGTATGAGGCACCAGTAAATGTTCTCAAAGTGGTAGTATTATGGTAGTTTAAACCCAAGAAATTAAATTTAGACCAGGTGAACATATAGGGAACAGTGTGATGTGGGGAAGATCAAAATAAGTAAAGAAGCAAAGAAATTATGTTTCATGCACAGAAAAGGTATGAAGCATGCAATTTCTCAAAGCAGGGGTTTTTAATATACATTGCAGTGCTTTGAGAAAACCACTTCATGCTGAAAGGCAAGATCTGGCATATGTAAGACCTGAACTTTATACAGCAAATAATTCGGATTTAGGGGTTTTGTTTTATTTTGTTGTGGGTTTTGTGATGTGCTTTTTTTTTTTTTTAATTTTGGTTGGGTTTGGGCTTTTTTGGTTGTTTTGAGCTTAGTTTGGGGGTTTTGTTTGGATTGTTTGAGGGTTAGTTTGGGGGTTATTGTGGCTATGGTGTTGGAGCAGTTTTGGATGAATGAAAAGAAACGGCCAAGCCAATATTTCAGCTTGTCAAGCAACATTTTTTTTTTTTTTCAGTGATGGAAACTTTGTTTCATTTTCTCAATTTGGCATTCCTTTTTAAGCTTAAACAATTTATGAAACCAAGAACTGCAACTAAAAGTTGAATTTTATGATTCCATATGTTTCAAGTTCTTGTTCTAGTGAATAAACTGTTTGGAAAAAGATCTGCTTATACTTAGCACTAAAAGAAGCACAGTGGATAGTTTCGTAGCACTTCTTAGCTATCTATGATCAGCTTTAAATGTAGAGAGGTAAAGTTTATTCAATAGCTTAAATACAGGTATTGTCTGCTTTTCAGTTTCCCTTCAATATCTGAGACATCAAAATATAGCTTACATCTGACAGAGGACCAAAAGTAAACCCCTTGCCTTTTCTGGTTGGATACATGTCATGTCTACAACAGATGTCTATGTGCAGGCAAACGAGTTGCCTTCCAAGTCAAAACTAATTTCCTTTATAGCTAGCAGACCAACAAAGGTGAAATAAGCTGACCTTTAGAGACATCTTTTGAAGATGCCTATGTTAGGATGAAATGAAGCATCATAGGGAAGCAGTGGTCTCTCTCTGATGGCAAAATAAGTTGCTTGATAATTTGCCCAGGTAACATACATACCTAATTCTTTAAAAAAAAAAAAAAAATAAATATTTCTACTTGCTGTGAAAATAAAAGCATCTCTATACACTTTAATAATATGTTCTGTCTGAAGCCACTGGGCCGTCTTACTGCTAACTTGAATGATAGCAAGGGTGGGCATATTATTCATATGAATTAAAGTATAATACAGTAATGAATCTCCCAGATTTTCTATTTTTGAACAAGATCTTTCAAATCTCAAATTTCTCATACTTCCAAGTATTTTTACATGCTCATATAGTACACCACTGACAAACAGAAAACAGTCTACTTCAGAAGATTATGCTATATAAAATACAAGCTAACTTTCTGAGAAAATGAAGAGGGAAAAAATAGCTCAAAGAGCCTATATTTCAACCAGATGAGGAAGCTTAGTAAAGAAATATGATCAAAGCAATTTAATATATGCCTGCCAGAAATAATAGGTACATATTAAAATTTCCACTTTTAACTTTGGGTATGGTCGTTTGAAGATTTGCGTATATCCATAGCAGCTGAACATTTTTCTTTCTACAGATTCTGTGAAACAACTTGTAACTTAATGGAATGCAGAAAATAAAATCGGAGAGAAGAGAGTGTGCCAGGGAGACTTTCAGAATTAACATGTCTGTGCTGAATATTTAATTAGCCAGGGATAACAACAGGTAATTATGAAATCAAGCAAAGTTTTATTATGCATCATTTTATAATTCATGTAGGTGTGTCATAAAATTACAAGCATTTGTACTTTTAAAATACTAACCATGTGTTTAATGCAAATGTAATCATGCTAATGTGATTCACAATCTTTAAAGTGCACATAGGGAGAGTGAGTAATAATGGGAGGCTTTGTAAACAACATCACTGGGAGATACTAGATGTAGCACTACTAAAGCACATTATTTATTGCAAAATTTGGAGGAGAGAAAAAACTGACCTATAATCAGCTCTTCGTTTCCCGGTTTTGATTCTCAGGTATTACAGGATTAATTTTTTCTTTTTTCCTTTATTTGTTAGTGCTTCTGGCAGAAGCAATAGCCCAGTCAGCCATCTCCACCTTGCAGAGGCCTTGAATATCTAAGTCCAGGAGAAGTAATGAGTGAATACAAGTGGTGAGGATATCTTCATATCATTTCACTTTAATTCAGCTGGTTAAATGGAAGGAAATTATTTCCTCTGAACTGCCTCTGGCAGAAGCTCTAGTGACTCCAGGGGGAACCTCAGCTCAGGAGAAGAGAAGGCTGAAGGGAAATGTGTCAATCTGTATAAATACTTAGTGGGGAAAATAAAGGTGGAGGTAGAGTCTTTTCGGTTGTGTGTGGTGAATAGGCAGGAGGCAATGGGCACAAAATGAATTTCAAGAAATTTCTTTTAAATATAAAAAACACCACTTTTTTTTTTTTTTTTTTTTTTTTTCCCTGTGGTGATCAAACACTGAAACAAGTTACTCAGAGAGGCTGAGGAATCTCATTCCTTGGAGATATAGAAACCTTAACTGATATATGGCCCTGGGCAGCATTCTGTAGGTGAATCTGCTCTGAGCAGGGGGATTTGACTTGATTTCTGGAGCTGCGTTCTCACTTCAGTTGTTCCATAATGCAGTGTCGCTGATATGCACAAGGAAGGAAGAGCTTTTGAAGAAGGAATGCCTCTGCCAGAAAAGTGGGGTTTCTAGTATTTGTAAATACAATAATGCAGGCAATTAAACTGGAGTTCCTTGATTTGTATTTACATGCTTCCAGTATCCTGAAAAACCTACACTGTGGACACTGAAGAATGGCAGCTCATCTTGCAACCTGAAAAGCAAGACAAAATGTCACTATGCAGACCCTTTCCTATCTCCACTGTACCATTTTCTAAGAAGAGTGGGTTTAATGTCTCATAAATGTATGTCAGTCAGAACTTGGAAATTAAATAAAGGTTTTATACAGATTCCTATGTCTCTGCTCATAAGTGAAATGTGTGGGAGTTATTTAGAACAGGTTTTTGAAGGGTTTGCTTGCTGGTAAATAACTTCATGGATTGTACAACTCCTGATTCCAAAAACCATGATCCAGTTGGAGATGTTCCTGCTTATCGTGGGGGAGCTGGACTAGATGACCTTTGGAGGTCCCTTCCAGCCCAGACTTTCTATGATTCTATAATTCTATGATTCTTATTATCCAGGTCATTCCCACACAACTAATATTTGATTCCTTGATTTTATTTCGAGCATTTCAAGTACTCACCCTCAAAATGATGTAAGGGAATGGTTCACACCAAAGTTCCTCACAAAAGTCAGTAGAAATGAGCCTGCACTGGATTTGCCTCTTTAAAATGCCCATAGCCATTCAACATTATCTCAGTATTAATGCTCTCAAAAACTACCACAAGTCCTCATAAAAACATCAGAATGCTATATTTAGTGAGATGAAAGATCCATGCTGTTATAGTTTATTAGTGAGACCACGCCAATATTAATTTAGTAATTTTATTAAGCAAGCAGCAATAAGTAAAACAGCGCTGGGCGGCCGGTTTCCTCACTCCACCAACGGCACACAACAACCCCCCCAAAGTCTCTCATTATATATTCTTCTTTTTTCCGGTGTAACGTATCTCTTTCTTCCTTCTGCGGCTGCATCAGCTGTTGCTAGGGGGTCCTTTCTGCCTTCCAGTAGTCTTTAAGGAGGGGGTTGTATCATTCTTGGTGATTGTTTCTTTACACACATGATTACCCAACCTAACCCCAATTCTCCCCACTATTTTCATTGTTTACAACACAGAATAGCTATATGTTCAAAGCAAGCAAGCATGTGATTTCGAACAGACTGCTCTTACAGCAAGTTCTGTTGGTTAATCTTTAAGCAGGCACAATGAGTTTCAAAGCAAACAAAAAAAAACAATTAAAAGAAAACAATTAAACAATCAAAGTTTGATTAACAAACTACAGGTTATCCATTACACATGCCATGCAGAAGTCCTTGTTCAACAGTAATAGAAAGCTGCAGACTAGGTATGAGTAGAGCATATATGGTACTTTCCCTGAATAGTCTCCTGTTACATCATGGATACTCTAAATTATTACTGATCACTCCATTATTTAGACATAAAATATTTTAAATCTAGAAAGTATTGTATAACAAAAAAGTGGGAAATAAATGTCTTCTTTCATATCTTTGGAGGATGACTCACAAAGTTCACCTCCAGAAAGAGGTTTTGGTGTTGTTTCAGTTTTCATTTGCTAAATCTTTGCTCAAATACTTGCACTGTGATGTTCCTGTGTCAGTAACTCAACTACATATATATTTTCACTTCTTTGTCATGTGGATCTCAGTCCTGACGAGTGTTTCTTCACAGAGCATGTAAGCCAAGTAGTGAGATTTAAGATGTTAGATTAGCTTCTCCCACTTGAAGGTTTTTTCTGCAGATTCTCCATGGAAATCCTTTAGCTTCAATCCCATTGCATTTAAGATGATGTTAATAGCTGAATGATGGGGGGGAAAAAAAGTTAATTTTATGGTTGCATCTCCAACTACAGTTTCAGTTCAAAAAGTGCGAATTATAATTGCAAACTGATACCTTGTTTTTCAGCTTAAGACAGAGCCTGTCATGTCATGAAGTGTGGTGGGTATTTTGCCTTTACAATATTGTAATCAAAGCTCATTCTAGAGCAAGACCTTCCAGCATTAGTCTTAGAAATAGTTTTTAAATTTTTTATAGCTGATTCATAAACCTGGAAAATGGATCTTATAATGGAAATGCTGACATAACATTAACCATACCAGCAAGAACAGCACCACAGTTACTTATCTACATGTTGCTTCTCAATTGCTTTGCATGATATTGTTATAATTTTTATGGCAAGTACTTTTTTTCAACAAGTTTCTGATTTGCAATTTTATACTGCAGTCTTTACCATTGGCTGGGGTCTTCATACAAATTAATTACACTCCTCAAGGAAATTGGTTAGGACTAGAAAAGTGACACAATTTATTATTGATTCCAAAGGGAAAACAATATCTTCACTACAGTATGGGCCCAGTCCTACTGTAGTTGTCTCTGTGGTAAGTGGTAAGCACAATAACACAAATAATAATGTGATAATAATTCTTAAAATCATCAAAGGACAGCTGTTAAAGTCAGAAAAGATTGCTGGCTTAATTATTTTCTGATTTCCAAAAAATTAACATTGGTACAACTCAAATTTCTCTGAATTTATTACAAATTACACCACTTATCTCTTTTCTAATGGAATGAACTAAAATCAAAAGGAATATATTTATAAACCACAGAATTAAAACTCAGGATTTATGGGGAAGGAGAGGACAAGGACTTTATTCATAGCAGAATTATAGGAAGAATAGTTACACTGTGTGATATGATTTGACAACAGTGAGTAACTAAGCCAACACCAGTCACTTGCTCACTCCGCCAATGAGCTGGGCAAGAGAATTGGGAAGGTAAAAGTGAGAAAACTCATGGATTAAGAAAAAAAAAATGTTAAATAGGTAAAGCAAAAACCATTCAGGCAAGCAAAGCAAACCAAGGAATTCATTCACCACTTCCCATTGGCAGACAGATGTTCACCCACCTCCAGGAAAGCTGGGCTCCATCACGTGTCACTGTTTATTGGGAAGACAAACACCATCACTCCAAACACCACCCACTGCCCCATTCCTCTTTCTTCCTCTTTTATTGCTGAGCATGACGTCGTATAGCATGGTCTGTCCCTTGGGTCAGTTTGGGTCAGCTGTCCCAGCTGTGTCTGCTCCCAAATCCTTATCTGCCTCCAGCCTATTTGCTGGACTGAAGGCCTTGACTTGAGTGCAAGCACTGCTCAGCAGTAAAAACATCCCTGTGTCATCAACACTGTTTTCAGCACAAATCCAAAACACAGCCCCAGCTACTCTGAAGAAAATTAACTGTATTCCATCCCAATAGTGGTGTGCTTTCTACACTCCTGTGTCAACTATATCAAGGTAAAAATATTCTGGTTTATAGCTCTGAAGCATTATGAGGGAGAACTTGATTTTTTCTTGGTTTTTCTTGGTTTCTTTCCCCCCCAATTCATCCCACCTGATGCTTCATGATGTTACAGAAAACATCAAAAATATCTCTCTTTGGTTTGGAGTTCTTCCTACTTTTTCTACATTCTTAGTGCTATCTGTCCTATGCTAAGATTGAGAAACTGAAGAAATTACAGTATAATCAGACAAGACAGCAGAGTGTAAGAAAGCCTTGCAGCATTCTTCTGATCTTTTTTTACTCATACTGCCTATTCAAACTGGCTGTCTACTGCAACTATGCCAGGGGATGAATAAAGCAAGTAGAGAAGAAATAGTCAGCTTGACATGCAGGGGAGGTTTTCAGAGACTTAGCACCAATCCATAATTGTCTGTGCAGAGGAGAGATAGTATATGTTACATGCACAAAGTTGTAATGGTATTTCATGAGGTCTTACCAGGCACAGCCTGATAAGGGATGCATCTGGATACATCAGTCTAGTGAGGTTAGAAGAAAGCAAACTCTGTACTATGCCTGTATTATCTTAAAAGAATAGCAGCTGCTTCTCCTCTTTGCTTACCTCATTGATAATGTGCTTTTGTACACAGTGTACTGCTGTTGACTCTGTAGATGCACACTAGCCTCTGCCTGCTTTATTTGTTTGAGGTATAACTTACCTTCTGCAGTGAGATCCTACTTCACATAACTTCATTTTGACAACACAGGCATTTCAAAGGGACGTGTCCAAGATGTGCTGAGTAGCTAGATGATATCATCTAAGCAGCTAGAAGTGCTGCCTGGAGAGTTTTAGATCCTGATTCAAAGCTCACAGGAACACTCACTCTCATCTACTAACTTTGCAATCTTTAGGATCAGGCCCATGAGCTCATTTACACTGCAAAGAATCTCTGGGAACAGGAGCAGGGAGAAGCCCCAGTGATGCTGCCACAGATGTAAGACTCAACCAGTCCCCAGAGGATTCTCCCAGGGAAACTTCAGCATGTGGGCCAGAGGATACCTGTGGCCATAAGCCAACAAGAGAGGGCCCTCGTCACCTCACAAACTGAGGTCATTGCTATTAAGGAAATGAGACTCAGTATGTGGTGCACGGGAAGGACATTTTGATTGCACAGGATATACTACATGTTTTAAGGACAGACTAAGGTCCTTAAAAGGAAAGAAAGGGATTAAAATAGAAAGATGAGTGGATAGAAAAGCTGTTTGTGTGCAAGCAGGGACTGGTAAGTGCTATTCCTTGGCTGTGCCCTGTGCCTGACAAGCACAATGTGTCCTGGCTTCTCACCAAAACACATTTCTAGCTATTTTCTCCAGTCAGGGTCTCTCTGTCCTGTATATAGAGGTATGTGTGCTGGTCTCAGTGAAGGCCCCTGGGGCTGGAACCAGGAGTCAGAGCAGTCCATAGTGGGACTAGTCCCACATAGTACATGGTGCCAGCAACAGACATTATTATGGGTGCGATTGTTAGGGAAGATCTTTCTAGTCAAGGCTACTCTAGAGAGTAGGGGGTATGAGCTGAGGACCAGGAGATGGATGTGTGTGTCTGAGGACAAGACCATGGGAAGAGATGGCAGCTGAAGAGACCAGAGGTCCAGGCCAGCTGCTGGAGAAACATGGGGCCTTGGGGTACACTGGGAGACCCACTTGTGTGTGTGTACCTGCAAGGGTGCCTGTACCTGCAGCTAAAGTGTGCTGTGGCCTCAAGTGTTTGTATGTACATGTGCCAGCAATTGGAGAGACTGGGATCTGGGAGCAGCTACTGGCCAGACAGACTCACTGAGCCCAGCTATAGGAACTGTCCACATATGTACATAAATACATATGTATCATCAGTAAAAGATTTTAATCTTGCTCAGCTAGAAAAGGTGGGGAACAGGAAGAGTTTGTTGGTGCTGTTGGTGTTTATGTGAGTGCTCTGTGCTTCTGTGTTATCAGTGTGACTACCTGTGGATGTATGCATGTGGATGGTGTATACCTGTGCTCCACAGGGATGTGTTTATTGGGAACACAGGCTCAGACTTGCTGCTAGCTGGACATGTGGGCATGGAGTTCCCACAGCCTCATCCCTAGCAAGCTTCTGGATTCAGCAACTTCCTGTGTCTATAAATCAAGGATTTCATTAATTTACCCAGACCAAGTGCTGCATATCAAGGTAACAAACCTTACTTTTTTCTGTGTTCCCTGAAACAGTCTTAAAGCACAAAAACATTTAATGATATATATAAAATATAGACATATTTAAATAAAGATTAGGTTTATGTGCCTCTTCTCTCTCTGTATGTATTTACAGACTTTAGATCTAACTACAACTCACATTATTTAAAGAAAAGACTAAGCTATAACCAGATTCTCGAGAGGCAGGGTGGCCTCTCGAAGTTTAAGAAGTTTATAAGTATAAGAAGTTTAGTACCTAAATTGATTATAATGTGCAGCTAAAAATCTGAGAATCATAATCCTTGGTTATTCTGTGATCAATAGACATTTTGCCAGCACCAGATCTTCTGTTCTTTTTCTTCTCTGTTTTTCAATACTTTCTTCTTGAGGTATGCTAAGTGAAAATAGATGGTAGTGGGGAAAAAAAAAAAATCACAACAAAACCAAAACCAAAAAATAATCCTTACTGCTCAGTGTTTGCATACCCTTTTAAAAGTTGCTATAGAAATGACCTTTCCATTGATAATATGAAAATAATTGAATACAGAAGACTTCTACTTTACTTTAAAGTTTAATTCCACATAAATATTCAGATTATATGAAGATTAAATGTATTCTAAAATATCACTTTTCAGAGTTAAAGAAAATTCACACTCAAAACACCCAAGTATCCAATGTCATAGCCTGATGTCCTGGTTTGAGGTAAATAGAGCTGATTCTGCTCTGTGATTTTACTTTTTAGCTAAAGTTCCTCTAATTAACTGCTCTAAGTTAGCAGTGTTTTCATAAACTATCTGGCTGTAGCAGTGATAAGACTTCATGTTTAGAGCTCCTGCCAGGGATTGGTGTGCAGACCAAGGCCACTGCTGAGTGTGGATCCCACACAGAGGGGAGCAGAGAGCACCCCCACCTGCAGGGAGGAGCAGACAGAATAACTGACCCCAAGATTCACCAGTGGGGTGTTCCATCCCACAGCCGTCATATCCAGTAGAAGCTGGAGGATCAGGAGGGGCAGCCCTTCCATCACCCCTTCCGTTCTTCTTCTTCAGTCTGGTGCTGCTGGGCTGCTGGCTGCTTCTGCTGCAGTGGCCAGCATCTGAGGAGGACTTCATCCATCCTGCCTTTGATCTCAACTCCTGTGCTCCTGAACTGAGTTCAAGAATCCAGCTCCTTTCCAGCCTGAGTCCAGCTACATCCCAAGTCCAGCCTGGGACCCTCTCCCTGGGGTCTTCTCCCCAGCTGGAGGTGACAGTGACATATTGCCATTGGGGGAATTGGGTTCAAGACTAACTTTGTGTATTTGTATATATTTGTACATAGCCTACTTTATTATTATTATTACTATTATTACTAGTGATAGTATTAAAACTGTTTTCTGTTCTTTTCTAATCAACAAATCTCTATCTCTCTCACTTATTCCCTTTCCCTTTCAGGGGTGGGGGGAGGGAAGAGAGCATCTGTTACAGTTCTGGGGGCTGCCCTGACCCCAAACCACAGCAGATTTATTGGTGCCCAACGTGGGGCATGAGCAGAACTTTGATTAATTGCTGAACTCTCTGTTAAGGGAATATCACCCTTTTCTGAATGCTTCAAGGCTCGAAACCTATACAAAGCATTTTCATCATGGAGTTTGTGAAGCCAGTGCTGGCACATGTCTTATCAGAGGTTATCTGGGAGATGGGTGCCGCGCTGCACGCTCACGTACCATACATGTTATGTTATGGTTTACTGACTCTCACTCTCTATCTCAGAGTTACCGGCTTTCGCCGCCTGGCGAAGGCCACGGTCTTCTTGTGGGATTTCTCGCTGATTTATGTCTTACTGAACTGACTAACAAAATGGTCCCGATACTACCAGGATATTTTTAAAAATATCACTTTCGGTTTTACCTGGGGAAGTTAAACTACTCCCCACAATACTCTGACACCACCAGAATCTACAACTCCATTCCATTTTGAAAATATTCGATATAATTATGATGGTCATGATCTTAATTATTACAAAAATATGTTATTTATGTCATTGATGATGAATCTGTTGTCAGTTCTGTTGTTTCCATTGGTTCTACTTGTTGTCCAAAGGAATATTGTGAAATGGGGTTGGATGGAGTGTCAATGCGGAAATATACTTCAGGTAACCACCACAACCCACACTACAACCACACAAACAGCCTCTGCTACTACCAAACGTCCAACAACCCACCCTGCTGCTACTCCAACTCCCACACTAACTCCTGCTGCTGGCCCGACTCTCACAATCAGCACTACTACTGCTACAGCCCTTCCCACAAGCCCTGCTACTACCCCAGTTCCAACACCAAGCACTGCAACTATACCAACAGCCTCTGCAGACACTCACTCTCAATCCACACCAGTAAAGATTACTCCTATGAATAGGAAAAAAAAACAAACCAAAACTGACTCTCCAGTGGAATCAGGGACAAAATCAGTATCAGATACCAAACCTAACTCCTCTCCTATAGGAACGAAACACCTAACAAAAACAGATCACCCAACATGAACAAATGATAACGGAACAAGTCCTTCCACAGTTCCCCAGAGACCAGACCCCTTCCACTTTTCTTCTTTTTTGGTTTACTACTACTACTACTGAACTGCTAACTACTACTGCTACAGTGGACAACATCTGAGAAGAACTTCATCCATCCTACCTTTGATTTCAATTCCTATATTCCTGAACTGAATTCCAGTATCCAGCTCCTGTACCCAGTCGCTGTCTGTGACCAAGTCCAACCTGGAATCCTCTCCCTGGGAACTTCTCCCCAGCTGGGGAATAACGATAACATATTACCATCGAGGGAAATTAAATCTGGGACTAACTTTATACATTTATATATATTTGTACATAACCTACTTTATTATTATTATTATTGTTATTACTACTACTAATAATATTAAAACTATTTTCTGTTCTTTTCAATCAACAAATCTCTCTCTCTCACTTATTCCCTTTCTCCTTCAGAAATGAAGAGAGAGAAAAGAACATCTATTATCATTCTGGAGACTACCCTAACCCCAAACCACAACACTTGAGTGCCGTGTCTTAGAGATAACCAATATATATTGCATACCAGCACCTCCATTCCCTTCAGAAACTTACAAACCATCCTTTCTCCCCCCACCAAAACCTCATTACCTGAGGACAAGTGCCATGTTAATAGGTATGTGGATGCTCCAGGAACTGCTGTCCAAGTCACCAAAATGCTGGTCTCTGGAACCTTCAGCACTGTGAACTCAGTCACTCTGGGTAAATCTACTGCTGGAAAAAAAAAAAAAGAAACAAAGCATAGGGTGGTTAGAAACTACCACCAAAAGCTTGATGGAGCTAAAAGGAAGCTGATGCATCTTTAGGGAGGTGCAAATCCTGGTCCCACTGAAATCAAAGGCAAAAAGTCCATGTAGAAATGGTGAGCATGAAAGGAGGGTAAAAGAGGCACTTTAAATTCAGTTTTAAAAACTTTGACAACGTTTGGCATTTCATCTCTCAGCTAAATGAGAGTTCAGTTACTCCATGTGCTACAACACTTTCTGAAAATCAAGATCCTCCCTTTGTCGCATGGAAGTCCACTGAAAAAGGTGTAATGGTTAACAACGGATTTTGTCATGACTTGTAATGGCAGTGTGCATGTAGGGAGAAATATATAAGACCATATAAAGAAATATAAAGATGTAACAGACGAGACTGTTTCTTA
>NW_008619741.1:0-54832 GCF_000691845.1 Merops nubicus | reverse complement strand
CTCCTGAGGCATCTACTCTCCACCCACTTTTCACACTACAAAATAACTGGGAGACCTAACTCAGGTACAGCTCCCACTTTAGCTACATGTAGTGATGCTCAAATGTATGGCCCTTACATCTGTTTCTCAGCCTACCCCATAGTTTCTTATGTCATGAAGGGCAGATTATAGTTTTTGAGTGTTATATGTGGTATTTTCAAAAGATGGGTGTCCCTGTAACAATACCAAGACAAGATTGTATTATTAATTTACTAACTCATGCTGGCAGCTAACAACTTGAGATCTCCCCATTTGAAATTAGTTAAAAAGGTAAGTCTTGCCAGTCCAAACTTTTAATAACTAATTTTTACAGTACACCATGGGTTTGTCTTCATAATTTCCACAGTCTTTTAAATGAAATACTTTTTCCTGGACTTGCAATACACACATTATATACATTTTCTTCTTTCATGCAATGTTAATGAAATATGTACAGCATCAGAATTATTAGATTTGGTACCTTTATCTTCTATTTTAATGTTAGCTTTAATTAAGTACATAGCTATGGAAATATGGGGGAATAAAAACTAGAAGAAAACTAAACAAACACAGCAAAAAAGAGCAACAAAAATTAAATCCAAAAATGAAAGGCAGAAGTGTAGCTCTGAGAGTAAAACCTTTCTGAATATGCCAGAAAGGTTTAGGTACCAAATCAAGGCTTGTTACTTTGTATGGTTCTCATATTTCAGAATTACAGTGAGATATGAATTCAGATAAGAATCCAAGTTACTACATTTGTGCTACAGTTATTCCAGAGCTTCTTCAGCATTTCTTATCAAACATGGGCAATAAGAAGCAGCCCCTGCACTCCCCACCACACACACACACACACCACAGAGCTAAATAATACTAAGTTACTGTAAGAAACAATTGATGTAACAGCTCTCGTTTTGTTCTTCAAAAGCACATCAAAAAAAGCCAGATGAAATCCTCTTTCTTCATTTTACCTTATTCCTTAGAAAAATATCGTGGTTTGTAAGATGCTAAAGAAAAAAAAAAAATCTGGCAAATGATGCTGTGCCAATCCATTTTGTTCTTCTTAATTGTTATTCACTTGTCGTCACTGGAGAAAATTTCCAGTAAAAGTAATCAAAGATTTCCAGAGGCTCCAGCAGAAACTGAGCAAGTCATTCTGTGTTTTTTTTCAGAACATAAAATTGATTCATGCTAATCTTTTCCCTGTAAAGTTGGATAATTTGGGAAGTATCTGTAGTCAAGCTGTTAGCTTCCCTGCTCCACAAAAATGTATGTTATATATTTAATTTTTTTTTAAAAAGGACATCTAAAAATACCTACTTGTTGTGCTTATATCCATACTATGATACTATGTTTACTCAATACTGTTTTGTGCAAGGTATGTGTATCTTATGTTTAAAAATGTCACAAAGTAAAGAAACTATAACTTGGCTTTTGAAGTGCATTGACAAGTATATTTTTCATTGGATCAGTCTCAGATAAAAGGAGATCACTAACACCATTATCCAAAAAAGCAGTAAAGAATAAACTAAAGCTGCATCTTTGAGAAACAGAACAGGTGTTCTCAGTTTGTAAATGCAGTGGAGAAATCCTTAATCCGAAAACCATAAGTTATATAGGAGACAGAAAATTGTAAGTGTTGCAAATTCATATTCCACAAATGGAAGCTGTCTGCTGAGACACACCAATTCTGCTGAAAAAATATAGAAATTGGGGAAGCTTTGTAGCTCCTGACACTGGTTTCCATCCAATAAGTTGCTTAGTGTGGTTGCCTGAAAGGACATCAGGTACCCTGCAGCACTTTTGCCTGATTGTTTAGATGCTTATACTTAATTGCAAACAAAAGTAGTATCAAGCAGCCACATTGGAGGGGGGCAAGAGGCTGTTGTTTCATACACAGTTTGTATATACTCAGATTTACTCATGGAGCTGTAATCCTGTTTCAGTCAAGTTCTTACAAGTGATTTATCACTGTGTTCTTCTAGTTGAATGAATCTCATCACAGCCAAATCTTTAAATGTTGTTCCACTTGTTAGAGATACATGTTTAGCTTTATTCCTTTTTTTTTCCTGGCAATGGCTATAACAGTGAATTCTTTTTACCTGAGAATGATTCATTCACAAACCAGGTAAAGCTATAATCTTTTCCTAATCTCCTCCCCATCGTGTCTCTATCCTATTTGCTGACTGGACTCCAGTGCAGTCCCTCAATATATCTCAGAATGAGCAAGCTGCTGAGGGTTTGACCCTCTTCCTGAATGTGCAACATGTGAAAAATAGCATAGGCAGCATGCTTCTGATGTAGTGTCCCTCTGTTCCGTGCTCATTTTCCCATAGATAATGTTTGAGATAGTTGCCAGTGTTCATCAATTTTTAATATTACTATGCATCATTGTAAAAATGACAGTCTGTCAAAAAAAAATCTTACCTCGGAATCTTATTTCGCACATAGTAGCTAAGCTTTTCAAACTACTTAGTATTCCTGCAGACTGATTTTTTCTTTACCCGTTACCCAGGAAAAGTTGGTAATTCAACCACTTCTGCTACAGTCCTGCTTCACTTCATATATTGTGTTATAAGGTGCCATAGCTGCTGTTAAGAACAAGTTAAATTAGTTTTTTTAGATACTTATATCTAGTATAGCATTCTTGCAACTCCTTGTGATATTGCATGCTCCTTGGACCATGCGGACAAGTTGCATCCTTTCTGTATCTTAAATGCATCTTTTCTGGGATGCCAGCACAAAGGGAAGGTACCGAGTTACAGATTAGCTCAGCAAAACCATGCCATTGCAAAGGCCAATAAACACAGAAACAAACTTTGCAAAGATTTTTGAAATATTTGCCCCTCCTTATATTTTATTCTTCTCCTGAAAAAGACTAGGTTTAGAAAGTCCAGGTTTAGCAAGGCAGGGATTTTCTTATCTCATCAAGCTCTTTTGGTCACTTCTTTCATCTTGAGTTGGTATAAATTGTTCTCCTCGTGACAGAGTTTTTTCTTTGTCATTGTTGACACCATGTAATGTACAGTATGAAGGTTTTAAATGGGTGTGAAATGTCTACAGCATTATTAGTTCATATCACATATCCAAGTGTAGTCTTATTTAACTTCACATCCAGGTAGCTGCCTCTTAAGATGCATTAAATGGAGGTCCTTCTACATGAGATCTGGTGCATTGCACCCTTACAACTCTGCAGCTAATTTTCCTACTCTGAAAATATTTTCTGGCTAAACTTTTATTTGCTTCCACCTTTTTATTTCTAAGTCTGCCTTGCCAGACCTGCTTCAAATCATATGATCTTTGTCTTGCAGCCTACATGCATGCCACCTTTTTTCTAGTGTTGGTACTCAATTTGATGATGGTAAAAAAAAACCTCAGTGAGCCTTGACTGACTTTTAGCCTCTCTGATAGTCTTATTCTTGTACCTTGCTTGTGACCTTGACCCATTCCGAATGTACTTTTCCTTGCTGTATTTGTGAATGTGTAGAAGGTTATCTGCCTTCAGTTCTGGAGTAGAGCAGGTGATTTCCCTGTGAATGCAGATTTTTAAGTTTCATTGTGTTTTTGTTTGGGTTTTTGTTGTCTTCTGTAGCTCAGTCACCTTTCCTTAGAGATCTTGTATTACCTGCTCCCAAACATCTAGACAAATGGGGAGCACAGGAGGAAGAGAGAAGTAAACCTGCTTTACTTTGTTGGTTGAAGTATGGATATTCAAATTAAGTACTCCTCATTCTGCTTGGTTTTGTTAGTGTAACTAGCTGGAATTGTTTAGTCTGGAGAAGAGGAGGCTGAGGGGAGACCTTATCGCTCTCTGCAACTACTTGAAAGAAGGTTGTAGTGAGGTGGATGTTGGCCTCTTCTCCAAGGTTGCTAGTGATAGGGCTTAAGTTGTGCCAGGGGAGGTTTTGATTAGGTATTAGGAAAAATTTCAGTACTGAAAGAATAGTGAGGCATTGGAACAGGCAGTCCAGAGAGGAGGTGGAGTCACCATCCCTGGCGCTCTTCCGAATGCGTAGATGTGGCACTTGGGGACATGGTTTAATGGTCATGGTAGTATTGGGCTGATGTTTTGACTTGATGATTTTACAGATCTTTTCCAGCCTTAATGATTCTATGGTTCTATGTACACCAACAGCATGCTGCACTTTTTGCTGTTAGAATTTCCTAGTATGAAGTAAAATTCATCAGCTGTAAAGGAACAGTCCTCAGACATTTACAATGTTGCCAACATAATTTGTTGAGTGACTCTCACAAAAAGCATGCAAGAAGTGCTATGATGCTTTCTCATGCACCTAGCAAGACACCTGATGAGCTGTCACTGGTGGAGTTATCTATTCACTAAGACAGTGGCAAGAGCTACTTATGCAGTTCTTGACTGGGCCCTAAGCAGACATAAAAATGAAAACATAAGCTGCATAAATCACTCGGGCAAAATCAGATCATAATGTCCAGTCTGATAATGTTTTGATTTCACTGATGGTTACCAATCAACTAGCAACACTGCAGTTTTAGTGTATTTAGTGGCACTAAATAGTGCCTCTAGATCTTATTTTCCTAAAATCATACATGATTTGGAGGGAAAACACAACACAACTAAAAGCCAAAATAGAAGTTGTTTTATAAAGAAAACTCCACTGCCTTATATTATTTTCATTATTTCATAATTCTATGTTTAAATGTAGAGAGTATGTAAATGATTGTTTTCTCTCATATTCCCTTCCTGCTAAGTGACAAGAAAATAAATTCAAATTGTGCTTGGGAGGAATAACTTAACAAAGCCAATTTTATTATGCAGATGAGTTGTAGGTGTTGCATAGCTGCAATTTCTGAAATTGTTAGCAAGCTTTTTTCCAAAGCTTTCTCTCTTTATATTAGAGAACCAAACAGCCTTAAGAAACTCAATTAAGTAAAAGTTGTCATCAGTATACATTTTACTCAGGAAGTGCTTCATTTTTGGTTAAAGTTTAGCATGTAAGTTTTTCAAAAGTTGAGCTAAGTTTTTCAACGAGTGTTTAATGGAATTATGCTATTTCTAAGAATGTCATGATGACTTTGGAGACATGAATAGATTCATAAGAAGAAAAATATATCTTCCTTCTCTCTTACATTTCCATATTAAACATTCAGTTGTGCTTTTGTGGTCCACTGGTTCATTTCTTTATATATGGTTGGGGATGAGCCACAACAAACCATCCTAAATAGCTGGGAAGTTTTACTCTTCAGCCATGGGTTTGTTATGACTACAGAGTGTTTGCAGCTTGCTTTTAGTATGGAAAGTCTTCTCTAAATCTTCTTTTTGAACAAACATCATTTTTTGGATCACTCACTGGTACCATTCTTATCTAGTAAAGTATTAAATAGATAGCATGTAAATACACAGAAAAATTATGAAGATGTGGTAGTTGTTGCTGTTACAGAGAACTCCTCAGTTAAACACTAAAAAGGAATTGTAGGACCTACTTTACCAAATAATTTTTTTTTTTTTTTTATGGCATTGTAACTTCTTTGTTTTCAGAGACATTTTTCAGCTTAAGAATGTAAAAGTAGAAGCTTGCAGACTGAGGCATGATCATACATAATGTTGCAGAACAGCAACCTTAACTCTCACTTATATGTTTGAAGCTCAGCAATGGGAAGTGAAAAGTCCTGGCTTTGGTGTGAGAAAAATTGGTTCTGGTACTAAAAACCCAAACACCCATAGTCAGCACTAGTAAATGATTAGTGGAATGTCTAGGACCTGGTACTATCCTGGAATTCAGTTATTTCAGTTTAATAATGCTTGCCATAAAGTCAGAAAAAAAAAGGAAAAATGAAGAGATAGATTTTAAAGACCCTATCTTTTATATCAGTTTTATATCACTACTATATACGTGGTTAGGGTGACAAATGTTCAGGCTGTAGTATGCTGTACAGTATAAAGCTCGAGAATATTTTAATTCTCAGTCTCAAACCTTGCAGTCCCACCAAGAATTTGTCACACTTCACCTGTGTTCAGCTTTTCAGTTTATTTTTTAGCAATTTTTATACAAGTTATTTCAGTTGCTGACTTAAACAATTTGTTCCATATCTCAACCACCATTTTGTGTAAAGAAATCATAAAAGTTAGGTGCCTGAAAATTGGATTTTTCTTTTGAGCAGCTGCTGTCAACAAACGTGGAAAGATTGTTAAAGGTGAATAGCATCACTTTCTAACAAACTGTAGGCAGGTTTGATGACTGAATCTCATCTTTTCATTACTGTGCTGTCACCAACCATTATGTTGGCACTTATAGATATATGGCAGTAAAACTCTTTTGGGGTATAAAGATGTATTTGTATAACGATGGATATCAATGGTTCTTCTTCATGGTTGACCTATCCATGTTGAATTACATCATTAAACACAAGTTTATTGATTAAACTGGAGTCTATAATGTTTTGCAGAATGCATTATTATACTTTAACTGAGCACTAGGTAAATGAGAGTAAAGGGAAATTACAAGCACCAGAACAAAAGTGTTTAAGAACAAAAAATTAAAAATCAGTTTGGTGTTGCTCACTCCCTAACTCTTTGTACTTGTGCTTTTGTTGACCTGATGGGGTCTAGAGAGATTTCTGTTTAATGTATTTTGAAAATCCTTTCATAGTAACTTTTATTTCTGTATTACCAATTTTCACATAGCACATTTGAGTGCGCTGACATTCTGAATCAGAGGCATCTGGTCTGTTGCATCTGCTGTGCCTCCATCAGGTGCCACTAATAATGAGTTTTTCTTCCCGTGGCTGTTGTAACATCTAAGTTTCCACTTAGTGTTCTCTTGAGGATCCGCTTTTACAATAGTAGATATCTGGTTGAATTTGTAGAAGTTTTAGAAAGTGTTTCCATTTATTATTTGGGTCTGGTTTTGGTTTTGTTTCTTTGTTTTAGATCATTTCAGCTAATATTGTAAAGCAATTAATTTTGTTTTCCCCAGTAAATCATATTTAGGAGTTTTTTTAATTTGTATTCATCAAACCACTACTGTTCCTAGCATAATTATTTGTATCTTTGTTATCCACAAAATAATATATGATTAGTTTGCACAGTCACAGAATATTCTGAATTTGAGAATACTTTAAGTGGACCTCAAGTGTTGCTGCTTCCATTCATGCTATAGGATCACAGGAAGGCTCAGGATTGTTGAGTTTTAGTAGCTACTTTTACCCAAGTTTCTACCAGGGTTTGTATGTGTACATGCAGCGTAGGTTCCATGAGGAATATGTATATACAAAGTTTTTAAGATTGTAACAATTGGTAAAATTGTACCAATAAACACTGTAACAATTTTACAACAATTTTAGTTGATAAAATTCTACCAAATAAAATACATATAAAAAATAAAGTTCCATTTGTTCATGTTGGTACTGAGCAAACCTTAGTGAGCAGTCCTTACCTTTTCCTTTGTTTCTTACAGGATTTCACACAGCAGAAACTTTCTTCTGTGGTGCGAACATAACATTTAAGGTTTGTTTGGAGATTCAGGCTGGATCAGATAAATCATTCTCCTATTCAGTATATCAAATATAAAAATTCTAATTAGGGAACAGTTTAGAGTCTGTGTTGGTGTAAGGCTTTAGAATCACTTTAATTTGTTTTTCTCTTCTAAACAGTTTCCAGATAGAAGAAGGAGAAAGAAAGGGGAATATTACTTTGGAGGCCACACAATTATCTGAGCATGTTGTATATGCTTTAATATTCCTTCTGCACTGTCCATTTTGGCAGTATGTATAATGCAGATGTTGTTAGGTTGCAATGGGACTACTTTTTCTATTGTAAAATTCATGTCACACATTAACTTGTCTTCCTAGAAAATGGAGTTTTGAAGGCATATAGATATCTAGAGGTAGTAACTGCATCAGTAGATTTTATTTCCTTTTCTTGAGTGCTTCACTAAGGAGAGACTTCTAATGAGAAATTCATTCTTTGCTTAATTACGCACACAGCTGCTTTAACTGCGTATCTCTGTATGCAATCCAATCAATATACAAGTGAAAAAATACCATCCAAACTTTTGGGTATGAGTTTAGGAAGCCAGTTATAATAGATTTTCAAAGAACTTTTGATACAGAAGTTAAAGGCAAGTATTTCACTGAGACTAGCTAGATGTGTATCTTGAAAATTACCTTTCTTTCCTGAAGAGTTAGTAACTGAACAAAAATGAAATTCTGTGGGGCTTTTAGTTTGGTTTTGATGATATATGCTGTAGTTACAGGAGGTGATATTTTGTGTGCTTTTTTGTTAATCTCATTGAACAAAAGATTATATTAGGCCTTTGTCACCTTCATCTTGGTGAAATTATGTAACACTAATTTCAGATTGGAGGGCCAAATTTAAGATCAGACCCTGCAGGTCTTCTCCATCCAGTACAGTCAGTGAATAACAGCTTGGTAAAACAAATTATAGTTATTTAGAATAAAAACATTTTTGTGGGGGGAAGACTTTTAAGACAATAAAATATTCAAGACATAGTCAACAGCCAAGTGAACATGCTAACTGATTATGTAACCACTGTCCACATAAAAAGCCTGAAAGATAAAAATCTTCCACTGACCTTTGTTGTTTAGCTTGATAGCTGATATACTTCCTATACCTACTAGCTATCTGACAGCATACTGTTCTGTTCTGGTGACTCGAAATTGTGGCAGAAAAAAGTCACGTGTTCATAGTTTGGTAATACTGATACTTCCAACCCCTCAGACTGGGAAATCTAAGGAGCATCTTTTCTGGAAGCTATATGATAGCCACTTGAAGTTGCTCTATTTGGTCAATGTCTTTTAAATACATGCTTGGATGCTTCTTATCTGGGTAACGACTGAACTGATTCCTTGTTTGCTCTTCCTTAATTTTTCAAAATGAGTTAAACTAATACATGCATAAATCTTGTGAGCCCTGCTTTCTTTGATTTCTCATTTTCATTCTATCTAAAGGTACTGTATTTTAGTTTTTATTAGTTCCTGAAGGCCACGTGTCATTATTTTTAAGCCCATCTTTTTTCTTGTAAGAAACTCTAGATCCACTTCTTACTTTCTAGTCAGATTGCCTGAGCTTTATGTATCTTCCTGAATAACATACAAATTATTTTGAGTTTTAATTACTTTTCTACTATGTAAGGACAGAAAAAGCAACATCAACAGTCTTACATAGGCCTTAAACCAAAAGATAGTAATTAAACAGTCTTAGAATATTAAGAAACAAACATTCTTAATTAGACTTCATGATTTACTAGGGACAACTGCCTAATCTGAAATGTAAAGAATGTAAACTGTCACATCTTTTTTAAAATACACTGTAAAATCTAATAGACTATAAAAGAATAGTATCCTTCTTCAGCTTTATAGAGGAAAACAGCTTACCCCTGCATAATTTGATGAATTTAAAAATGAGGAATGATTTTCATTTTATGTCTACTTTTATAGGTTCTTTTAAAATTATTATTACAAGTAATGCGTGATATTTTTATATTAAGACTAACAACAACATTCGAGAGGTTTAAACCAAATTCTTTGTATTCTTTGAAACAGCAATCTTTCTGCTTTAAATAAAGCTACCACACACACATGAAAGTCCTTATAGATGATCTTTTCAACAGCTCTACTCTACATGCTTTTTTCTTTGTTTTATTTTTGTATTTGTGTGCAACTAGGCAGTACTACAGGATCTGGAACAGAGACGTCCCCAACTGGATGAACTAATAACTGCAGCACAAAATCTGAAAAACAAGACAAGTAATCAAGAGGCCAGAACAATAATTACTGACCGCAGTAAGTGGTGATTCTGCTATCATATGATGCTTCAGCAAATATGGAAAATGTTGTAATACATGATAAGCATAGCATTTTCTAGACTGTGTATAGAATAAAGTAAGTGAAAGTAAGTGATAATATATTTCAAATTTTTTGCCTTAATTTTGTATTGCTTGTCTTTATAGTGGAAGCACATTGTAGAAAATAAGGAATGGGATCACTATAATTAAAGAAACACATTTATTTCTTAAACAAGAAGTTATAAGAAAGAATTCACAGAGTATAGCCATATGCTTGTAAGCTTCCAATTCCATCTCCCATAGTACAGTCGCAGCCTTTTCTTTCATCTCCCCTCAGCTGACGCACAAGTCTGATGATGGTTTGTATTAGTTCTTCAGTTCTGGTTTGCCTTTCCAGAGTTAGCCAACTAGCTGTATCTGGGTTTGGAAAACTAGTAGATTAAGTTTTAAAAGAAGCCTGTGTAAGTTGCAGTCTTATCACTCTTGGATGGTTGCATGTCCTAATGCCCTTCACTATAGGATGAAACATACACTCAAGGCCATGCTATACAAGCAGCCCTCTGTGGTAGAATGGTATGTATCTTCAGTTCTTATTTTAAGTACTCAGGACTAAAAACTACAAAAAATTGCTTTCTTATAGTTCTAGAGGTCCTCTTTGGAGCTTAGAGATGATCCAGGCCAAATATATTGCATGTGGACACAGCTAATTCACTTTAGCTGGATACAAACTGTTCTGCATATCTTGGCATGGAGACCAGGGACTGCTCCCTGAAAATGCTGACTGTGAAGGTGTAAACATAGGCTAAACATTTTTATCCCCATAATTATATATACACACACACACATTGCCTCTTTCATTTTAATCCATAAGGTAAATACTTTCTATAATATGTCAAAGCCACGTTGCATGTTTGGACTGTATTGTTGTTGGTAGCACATGCAGATACTATTTAGACTATATCCTCTGTGAAATACCATTGTTTAACTACTATTCCCTACCTGGCCTTGAAAGATATTGCTGAGAGAGAGAGAAGCTGTGCTTGTTTTGTTTGAAGTTTGAGAAGAAATGGATAGCACTTATATAGATATTACGTAAGAATCTGTCCCTGTTTGACATGTAAATTAATTTTAGAATCGCATATTCAGTTGAATTCAGATGAAGTGTGCACATATACCTCAACTTCACAGCGCTTATTCAAAGCCAACATATGTAGTACTCCCATCAGTATTTTCTAGTATGTTTAAATTTTTAATTCTGACACGTCTTCTGAAGAGAAGAATTGTAGACTTATAAATGAAAAGCAAGTGTAATTCCTATATGCCCTCATGTGAGTTGTATGCATGAGTAAATTTTGTTCTGTTGGAAAATTGCACTTCACTTTAAGTGGAATTGCCTTCTAAGATAGATTAAATGCTTCTTTTACATATGGAGGGAAAAAAAAAAAAAAGGAAAGCAAGCTATCAGTCTGTAAATCATGAATGAGTATGTGGTAACCCAGCTATAGTACAGCTTGCATCTGTGGCTAGTGGTATGGTGGATATCTTGTACATCATTTCTTAGTTTTTATCTGCAAGAATTTATAAAAGTATTAGTTGGTTTTGAACTTAAAGTGTATGATTAATTTTTGTTGTGATTTAGCATTTAATTTTCTATGCTAAAATTGTCAATATGCTTGACTGCAAAAGTGCAGTTTATGATGCAGTAGATAAAGGTGATGTCCCCTTTTTGTTCTTTCAGGTACATCTTCTAACATCATCCTGTTGTTGATAGTGAAATAATTGTAAATAAAGAATATATTTATTATCAGAAATATGCAGGGTCTACCTTTATGCAATGGTATGAGATAAAGTATGATCACAGCCATGTTTGATGCATTCTTCTGAGATAGCAGACTAGATTTATGAAGGATTTTCCATGCTTAGTTCATTTATATTTGTACAATTGTAGGTAATAGTAAACGCTATTCAAGAGGTATTACTTTTGAATTTTAAGGAGATCATTCTATTTCCATGGGGAAAAAAAATACTAGGACTTTACAATGCAATACATAAGGTTTTTCTGAATATATTGTAAACGTGGCGTACTGTCACCTAAAGGGCTTCTTTAAAAGAACAATAGTAATTCATATATTTTCTTATTGCATGTTTTCCCCCTGTATGTTGTATGAAGAAGACAGAGATTGGTCTGTTTGGCTTGACTTAGGCCTGCTATATAGGTGTATAGACAGGACCTGCTTGTTCTTGCTGCAGTTACCGTGGGGGTGATTCACCCCTCCCACCCCCTCACAGTGCTGAGCTGTCCTGAACACTGGAAGGCTTTCCTTATCCCCAGCACGGTTGGGCTGCTCTCTAACACAGCACCTCTGAAGCCTGCTGTGCTGCCCAGTGCTACCACCTAGGGCAGTTGTTTTGCTCTGCAGTCCAGCACAGGCTGAGCCCAGCCTGCTGCTGACAGACTCAACTGTATCTAGGGCACTACCTCTTCTGGGCTGAAGCACGGGACCTCACACTTTGAGAAGGAAAAAGCTGAGAAGATGAGCTAATTTGTTGCTATTCAGGTGCAGGTAAAACAAACCAAACAGCATCATCATCTGTTCAATATCACTGAACAGATACGTTATAAATACTAAACGAGACCCGTAGCTACTCTACAAGATAGCTGTATTCTTGGTCACAGGATGGGTCAGCATGCCATCAATTGGAATTAAAACCTGAAGGTTCTGGTTTCTGTGCTAACATTGGTAACTCTTGAGTCATTTGGCTTGCGGAAATATATATACCATCTTTGATAAAGTCTAACTTTGAATTATATTTTGAACCATTATTGCCTTTTTTAAGTATTTATAAAAACAAACAAGGTAAGCATTGTATACAAAATCAAGACAATCAAAAACATTTGTCAGAGAATCTCTATGAAGAACTGCAAAGAAACATGATCATGAGATTATTTTTTAGCAGAGCTGCTGTAATATTTCATACGTTTAGTCTTTCTTCAGCCAATAACAGAAATTAAAGATAAGCTCAGGGTTATTTCCTCTGAACCTTTTTACCCTCACCCTTACTTCTTTATCTGTATGAAACTGGAAGCTACACTACATAGAAGGAAGTCATCTCTAGAAAAATAAAGCTTCTGTTATGTTTACATAATGTTATATTTAAATCTCTGCTTATTCTATGTAAATCATCGTTTGTTTACAATATATACACTACAGAAAACATAAGAATAATAATCCCTTTTAGTCTTGAGGAAAAGTTGTGGGAAAAAGCAAGATAACTCTCCACTCTTTTAGTGTCCTTGATAAATCATTCTATCCTAACAGAACCATATGTTGTACAATAATGTTCTTCTCTACATAATACATCACAGCTCCAGAACACTCTGCTTTATTGCTGATGAAAATGTTTCCTTAAATTGTATGAGTTTATAAGCAACTTGGAATATGATAAAGTAATTAAACTTTGAAAATTCATTTTATTTTCCAAAGGTTCCTATGTATAGGATACATAAAGCTGGTAACAAGTCAATATAGAAATAAACTGAAAGATCATAAAAACAATTTTACAGTCTTAGAATCAGAAATATCAAAGTAATTACAAAGGCTATGTTAGATCTTGATGGATCCTGGAAATGTAAGAAACTTTAAATAGCAGGCCTTCCTGCTACTGTGTTCAGACACATGCAAAAGATAAACATGAATAAACTTTCTGCATTGTTACTGTGCTAGTTATTTACAACTTCATTTTATGATGTAGTTTCCGGCTATGTAAGTGACAGAGGAGGTATGAAAATGAATATTTTTAGAACTCTATGAAGAAATAATCTCTTACTGACCAAAGAATCTCCCTTCCAAGTTTATAAGAAGTCAAATTACGTACATCTTCCTTTGGCAATTTTGTAAAATGTAGTGAGCTCTCACAATATCACTTGAGAAGCTAATTAAGTTATACTACATTAAGTGTATAAAAAATAGTAAATACAAGCATTTCAGTGAAGACTATTTTGATCAAGAATTACACGTTGGGACTAAATGATTAATTTTGAAATTTTGTTAGGCAGTTTTTAAAACCAAGTCCACAAATGTATGAATAATTTGTTGAGGATGTCTTCAGGGGAGTTATTTTGGTTTTGTGGTTTGTTGTTTGTTTGTTTATGGGTTTGCTTTGAAGGAATAAAAGCTGTAAGTTGTTATTGGTTCTTAGGAGAGCTGCACTTCAACTAATCTGAAAAGAACCTGAGTGTCTCTGTGCCACTCCATAAAAATGCCCTTATTGAATAGTTTGCTGTATTTGACAGCTGTATGGCAAAATCGTCAACTTGTCATCACATTCACAACAAAATGTATGGAAATTCCACAGTGAATTACAGCTGTACTGCTGTTCTCGACATCTTAATAAAATAACCATCTCCATTGCATTGCCATCCATGTGGTTTTCTCTTAGAGCTATTGAATACAAATACATAGTTTATCACGTGATAAAACAAATTCATACAACCTGGAATTTGTCATCTAATAGTAAAACTACTAGTTATCAAAACTGCAAAAGAAAAGTAAGAGACAAACTGTATACAGCTTGCCCACTTATCTTGTTGATATTTTTAAGCTGAATTATTGAATGAACCCCCATATTTTATTCTCTGAATTCCATTTATTTCAGGAACTTGTTAAGAACCTGAGTAATAGCTTTCCTATGTCATAAAGATGCAAAGTTTATTAACTATTTTTATGTACTTCTTTACAGCTGAAAGCTTGTTTTTCCTGCAAGAACTCTATGCCATGGAAATGAAAGGAGAAACCCTTTGTTGTTAAAACATCAATAATGACATAAAACTATTGCTCTGAAAGGAGCAGCCTATTACTGAGAAGGGTTCTTCATCTGAAACCACTTCCTTGGCACAGATTTGTTGCTACAGGTTCTATAAGAAAGTTATGGGACATTTTAAGAAGGAGTGAGAGTTATTTCAGAAGACTGGGGAGAGCTGCCCTTTAAGAACAGGAAATAACATGCCCCAGAAATGTCTGAGTGACCGGGGAATTACAGTTATATATCACTTCTCAGGCTATATGTGCTAGAAGCATATGGCTCAGGGGACAAAGGGCAGGATCTAAACTGCCTGCTTTGGGTGTTGCAGTGCTCCCAAAATGAATGAGAGACTACAAGGTGACCTTCCTTCATTTTTGGTTGTATTCTTGAGCAAAAGTGGTGCAGCTCTTTTGGTAGCCTCAGAGGTGCCAAGTGTATCAAGCTGGTGTCAGTGCCAGTGACTTGCTCAGAGCTTACTTACCCTTTCAAGACTCTAAGAGAATTACTGAACTTTGTGTTGTGTGGTAATTCAGGTGGAACATAACTGGCCAGTTCTTGACCAGGTACTGGCAAACAGATAAGATCATTCTGAGTTCTGTATTCCTAGAAATCAGTCTGTGTTGCAGAACAGGCACCCTGGATGGCTGTGCTGTATAGAGGCACATAATTTTGCCGAAATCATAAGTGTTAGTAAAATTGTATGATCTATCACCTAGAATAGGTAGAAAAGCAAAATGTTTGACCTAATCTCTTGTTAGGAAAATATGACCACAGCGTCAATTGTCTCTTAATTGTGAGGTTGTGAACAGCAAAGATGAAGTCCAGTCAGGAGTGTAAGTCTGTGCTGCAGAAAGAGACCTTTCAGAAAGGGTGGTATGAAAGTAAATTTTCTTAAAAAGCCTTCAAATAATTTTGACGAGGACCAGAAAAGTTTAAAAAAATACCCAAACACCCTGAATAAGGAAAGCATGGTTTGATAGGAGAATGCCTCACACTAACAGGTTATGTGTTATTGTATGAGGTAGACATGGATATATGAAGTAAACTGGTTGAAAGATATGGGATACAATGTCACCTGATAGGAGAATGTACTATCCACATTAGCTTAGGGAAGGATTTGGTATGGCTTTGTGGGAGAGATGGTGTTTGAGTCTGCTTTATGTCTTTTTTTTTAACCTTAGTTTATCATCATTTAGTGACCAAGTTAATCTATTGATTATTATTGAGGTGGTCAGTCAGAATGCAGGCATAAAAATTATTCCAATTTATAGTGCCAAGAAAATTCAAGCCTATTTAACGTTCTGCAGTTTACTCTGCTGTTCTTAAAATGTTTGGAGACTGAGATGGCAGAAGTGATTTTAATAAAAGGGCCATAGCATATAAATCTTCAGCTCCCCACAACTTCAACCTGTCCAGTCACCAATTAGAAGCAAGTGTTGCCCAGAACCATGAGCAGACATGAAATGACAGAAAGTCTTGTTTACAGGCTGTCAATAGGCAATTCTTTCCCCCAGGTACTATTGTCTTCTCCCCTACTATGGTAAGTCCTATTAATAGTGTTGTTAGGCACAGCATCTTTTCCTTCTTTTATGATGCTCAAGGGGAGTCATATTTTAAAAGACTGGTTTTATGTAACTGCCTACCTTTGTTCCTAAAGCTTTTGTGAAAATCTTCAACACTCATAGAGATCTTCAATAAGAAGGAGCTTTCTTCTATCAGTTTAACAAGACCACTATCTCAGTAGTTTCTGAAAGAAAGAAATTTACTTGCAAAAGTGTTATAGACAAAATGTAAATGGAAGGTAAGGGACTGCCACACAGGATGAGATTGCAGGTTCTACTCTTTTCCTCTGTTATCTCCAAAAGTGTTAGTACTATGTCCTTCTGAAGAATATTTAAGAATTCAGTATTTTGCAAATGTGAAGTAAATTGAGAATACTTCTCAAGATTCAGTCTTTCATATCCTAAACAAGTAGAGAAGTGTTAACATAGTTTTTTTGAAACATTGAACTGACTAAAACTGCCAAGAATTTGCAGTACTTCAGGAAAGCAAGCACTTAGTTATTCAGAGTTTCCAACATACCTCACAGTAATATGAAGCTTCCTATTTACAGTGTTACAGCCAAAAATCTGGTTTTAATTACATTGGATTTCAAAATCAGATTCAATCTCATTTTACACATGTTAATTAAAATTTATGCAAAGTACTTTAAAATCTGAAAATAATGTGCTGAAGATGTTTGACTTGAATCTTGTCGGAGGTAGAAAACTGTTCCATTGACTTGTGCAGTGACCAGATAATCGGAAAGGAATTATTTTTCTCTTTGAGTGACACCAGAAAGACTCAGTCAATTTTCTGTGTTAAAAGGAGTGGTGTTAAAAATTTGTCATTAAAAATATTTATACCACTTATACCATGCTTGTGGCCCATCTCCATTGCAAGTAAATATCCAAAATTATCAAGATACAAAAGTGAAAGAGGGGGAACAGCTACTAAAGTATAACATTCTATACTTTAAGAATTATTTTTCAAAGTTAAAGACTCTTTTTATAAGCAGTTTAAATTCTCTATCTACTGATGAAATACTGTCGCTGTGTTTATATAAGGTCCATTTGGACAATCAATAAAGTTATTGTGTAACCTTAAAATCTGTGAGTATGTAGTTGCTCAAGATCATGGAAAATTATTATTTTTTTATTATTAATATTTGAGGTTTTTATTTCTTGCTAAGTGCTAGGACTACTTCTGATGTTTGCAATACTTTATATGTTTGAAGTCTGAAAGTCTCAAAAGTATTGCATATTATGGTTAGAATGTATTCCCAGTTTCTTTAAGCTCCCTTTTTAACAAAAGTCTCCTATTTACCCCAAAATCATCATTACCTTCCTAGTTTTCACTTTCTGTATATAGAGTTTTAGTACTTTTAGCAAATAACTTTAACAATTTTGTTTTCATTTAAACGTTGAATTTCAGTCAGTTTATACAAGGATAAAAAAATAATTACTTCTTTTTTAATATTAAATTGCCTGGATTTTAGCTGTAATTTTCTTTTTGCTGTTTACTGGGATTTGCTTTTTGCAAGAGTTCTCTTTATGAATGTTGGCATTGCAATGCTGACAGTCTTTATTACCAGACTTGATGATATCACGTATCTGAATGTAACTTTCATTGGGATAGATGTCAGCAATTAATTAGAAGGCAATTTGCATTTTGCATTTGTTTTTAGATTTGGACAAGATGACAGAGTTTAATGAGTAGTTAGCACTTTTGGAAATCCTGAGATTTTCTTATGTTTTACCTGGTGGAAAACCCCTGAAGTATCAAAGCTGCCAGGGACGGTGCTGTTACACATCTGCTGCCATCTATATCAAAACCATTTTGACTGATATTTCAGTTACACATACTTGTTGCATTTTCATGTTTGTATGTGTATGTATTTTATGGGTAGTTTAATAATCTGTAAAACCACTGAAAATCTAACCTTTCATATTTACAGCTATGAAAACCATTTTAAAGATGCAATGTAGCATCATGAAGAGACACCTGAGCTACTTCTGAGACTCAGAGGCCCTGTGTAGGAGACTGTCTAGGCTCTTGGCTGAGGGTCATTGCTTGGAATGGCAGGACATGCAGTGAGTGCCTCCTTCCAAGTGTGTGCCTCCAGCTGTGTTCCCAACACCCTCCCTTTCCACATCTTCTGCCCCCCCCTTTTTTTTTTCCTCCAGATATGCCTCTCCATGCTTTTCTTTGCCTCTTGTTTCCTCACGAGCCTCCTGCTATGCCTGCTGCCCTGTATGCAGCATGCTTGGGCAGAGGCACCTCTGCCTCCTCTCTTTGTAGGGAGTTCGGGCAGGTGCCAGCAGCCCCCATGGGTCTCAGAGCTGGCTGGAACCATCTGCGACTGGCACAAGGCAGTTCATGGCCTCCTCCCACCCAGGCACCCCATAGGTCCTGGCCAGCCCCGCTGCCCCACAGAGGCAACCGGAGGTGAGCTGCCAGTGCTGCCCGAGCTGAGGCAGCAGGTCAGGCAGCTGCCAGGCTCCCAGGTGACATGTGGCACAAGCAGAGCTCACAGCCTGAAGTTCCCTGAAGGTCACAAGGACTCCCAGAGTTTATTTTCATCTGCCTTCCTGTCCTTTCTCCATTTGCTCTCCTGCTCTCCCTGTCCCCATCATGGAAAATGGTGTTTTACATAATGGGTTTAACTCATTTCTGTGTGGCTTCTTCCCTTGTTGTTCTGTTTGCACCATGTCATTGATCTTGTCTTTCACTCTGGCTATGCCTGCCTGCTTACCTCCTCTTTCTTGGACATGTGAAAATTGCTCTCATGGCTCAGACTAGGGCTTTCTCTGTAGCATAGATAATGCAGGAAAACTATATCAGATTTAGAGATGGCTGTGTAGCCTTATTCAGGAACATTGCTGGTGTTTTCATGGCTTTGTACAGGAAGAGTCCCATTACTTTTCTGGTTGCAATATGTGAGATCTGGAAAAAAAAAAAAAATTCAGATAATAGTAGAAATTTATTTTTAGATGTTAACTTTTTCTCTTAAGACGTGATCTTTTCAGCTTCCCAGATACCATTTGAGATATTTCTGAATTCTTAAGTTTAATAAACCTCCAGCTACTTGGAGCAGCAGAACGACATCAGGTCCGTGCCTCTGCCTGTCTGTTTTCTCCTCAGAAATACTGCCCATGCTTCTAGCACCGCACACTGGAAACTTCTTGAAGACCAAGAGGGATGCTGCCATCAGCAATGATAGTGCTGTCCTCAGATAACTACCCATACAGGGTTACTTTTGCCAGTGAGAAGACACAGATTGCTTTAAAAGTGATGAAACTGCTTCATCCTTGGAGGTGGAGTTGGGGAATGAATAATCATGTTTTCATTTAGCTGGAAGAGGACCCAGCACCCAAACTCTAACAAAAACACTTAGAGTAGGGAGTAATTTAGTTGCATCTGTACTTTTAATCTGTGAAAGAGAAGAAGCAAGGTAAAAGCAGTAAAAAATTCCAGGATATCAAGAGAAGCTCTCATAGGTGTGATGGAAAGTAGAGAATGCTTGCAGGGACTGAGGCCGCCTACAGGTAAGGCGGCTACCACAACAAAAACATCAACAACAAAAAAAAAAAAAGCAGGAATTTTTTTACTCCTTCCTTCCAGATATATGACTGCATCCAAGGAATACTTGCAAGTCTTCATTTTTCTTCCTAGTAGAAGCCCCCTGCCAAAGACTAAGCACTGACTTACTCCTTATGCCTAAGGTCAGTTGTGTGATGAACACATGGATTTTTTTTTGCCTTTAGAGATCAGTGAAAAATACAGTAAGAGCAAACTTCTTGTATCATCAGAGGTGAGGATGACCTCAGTTTAATTTCCACATCTGCTACAGACTTTCCTTGTAATTCCACAAAGGTCTTTTAATTTAATATTTTCAGTTCTGTACCTGGATAAGGTGGGATAATATATCTTATCTGCCAGGCCTTTTTCTGCCACGTGTTCAGAAGACTAGGGGGTTTTACCTATTTTGTTTAAATGTGACAAACCTAAATCTTTGCTGGTTTGGCCAGTGTTTCAAGTTAATACTGTGTTAGAAACAGTAGCTTGTGCGGAACATTGTAGTTTCAATTAGAAGGAGATACGTAAACAGTAAAAATATTCATTTTGGTTTATTTTTATCCATGATAATATAAACAGAAGAGCTATGTTAACCGTATTGCAACAACTGAGTCAAAATGAAAATAAATAAAAATTAAAAAAAGAGAAATTGTTAAGAAACTCAGTTTTCAAAATGTGATCAAATTGCTCATCCACTGATATTTCATCTGGAGTCTGATGGGCAACATTTAATGTCCACAGCTAGTTTAAAAACTGTGTCAGAACAGTATATATTCATTTATGCCAGATAATAATTTTTGGTAGTAATTACAGAGCAAACAGGAAACAAAGGTCCTGCTCTGCAGAGATTACAAGCTAAATTTAGATGCCACATAATCTGTCATATCAGGCAAATGCAGATTTTGCAGTACATTATGTCCCATCCCTTTTTCTAAAATGAATGCAGTACACAAAGCATTTATTGGAACCTGTGGTTCTTCTCAGACAACCTAGTTAAGCACCCTGGAGTACATTTGGCCTACAGATTCTACTTTGTCTATCTTCAATATAAATTTATTATGGGTTTAGTTTTGCTTGAGTTGGGACTAAAACAACAAAAAGGGGGTTTTGCACAGCTGCAAAGCTCCTTTGCAAGTGCATCCTGAGTAAATATCGGCTTAGCTGTGTGTGTGAGAGAGGTCCTAAGACCTTGTTGGGTGGTTTGCACCAGCTGCTGTTTTCATTTGGTTATGTATATCACATCATCATTATGGTTACTAATGAAATACTGCAGATAATTCAAAAAAATTAATTTTATTACTGTTTTCAGGACAATAAGCATATGAATACGGAGGCACTGAGGCTTTTCAGTCTGTGTTTAATGGATAGCAATGCTCATAGGATTGTGTCAGCCTTTATCATGCCAAAAGGAGAGAAGGAGAAATCACATAAAAGTTATGAAGATAGCTAGCTGCTCCTATTTCATCTTTCTAATCAACAGATCTATTGCGTGGTAGGTGAGGGAATGTTACATCAGAGAGTGATCTGGACAGTCACTAGCTAACAGCAAAGGAGAGTAGAACAGTCTGATATATGGTGAGAAAGTGGTGGCATCTGGGCGTGTTGGAACATAATATCTAAATCAGAATATTTAGAAAAGTTTTTCCTTCATTGTGTTTTAACTGGATGGGAACCTACCTCTGTTAGAGGAAACATCTATGCTATGAAAGTTTTTCCTGGAAATGTCATATTGTGTTTATGTCTGCTGTATTTTCTTAAGTGTAGAAATGAGTCCAGTATTCCAGATGAAGAGATATAATACTTCCACAGAATATTTGTTACATTTCCAGTGTTGTTGTTATTCTCTCTGAATTTTTGTGCTTTTGACACTTGGCTTTCTTCACTGCAGCATTATATTAGGATGGCAAAAGTAACAGTTTAGTCAGTTTGTTGGATACATTTTCTTTTCTCAGTTTTATGTTTTCCTGCAAGCAGGTTGTTGAGCTCTGTAGTAAAATATAGACTACAGTAGCATAGCATAGCACTATTTCAGCCGGAAGGGACCTACAATGACCATCTAGTCCAGCTGCCTGAACACTTCAAAGCTGATCAGCAGTTAAAGTGTGTTATTAAGGGCATTGTCCAAATGCCTCTTGAACACCGACAGGCTTGAGACATTGACCACCTCTCTAGGAAGCCTGTTTCAGTGTTCAACCACCCTCTGAGTAAAGAAATACTTCCTAATGTCAAGACTAAACCTATGTAGTTTCTTAGGTTCAAAATTTGCTCTGTTTCAGCCATATCAGAATAGTGACTTTGAAGTCTGTTGGTTTGTCTAAAGTTGATTAAGTTTAGTCCATTTAGTGTCTTATTAGTCTCATGTATATTATGATCTTTGTTGGAGCACCAAACAGAAAATGAACGAAGAAGCACAGATGTCTGATTAAAACAAAATATATCAAAACCAACCCCTTCTCAAACCAAAACCACAACAAAAGGCAATTTATCATATCTTTCCTTTTCTCAAGATTAGCATAATTGGCACATTATATTTTTTTTTCCTTTATTAGTCAGTTAAAATATTGGACAGTAGATATGTTATATTGTGGGTATAGGGTATTATTATTATTATTATCTAATTAGTTATTAAGAAACAAATATATGTGTATGTTATGCCAGACTCTATAACCTGGGACTCAGTTCATGTGCCTTTGAAAACTAGTCCTGTAATTTAAAAGCAGAAAAAATAAAAAAGAAAATTTAGCTTTTTGTTCTTTCATGATCTTATGTTTATGAATCTGTGCTCCTTTGTCCTCCTTTAATAGCATTTTTATAATAGGCACTTCATTTTCTAAACAGTACTTAGTTGAAGAAAAAAATGTAGCAGTATAGCTACACAGAGAATGCTCAAAATGTTTGAATATTCAGAACAATTCCATAATTACAAGGAAGTTTCAGAAAAAACATTTCTTCTTTAGTTTACTGTTGCATATTTCCTTTATATATATTTTATTATATATATATTCCTTTATAAGGTCATTTGACATTTGAAATTTAACTATTTTTTTGCTTTTTATGTCAACAAAGTCACAACACTACTTGGACACATAAATGAAGAGTACTCATTAAAAGAAAAAACAACCAACCAAACAAACAAAAACCTCCCTCCTAATAACCTGCTCACAAAAGAAACTTTGAGTCATTTTTCAGCCAATTTTTAAGTCCTTTGTGCATGAGTATTGAATGTCAGACCATTAAGGATTTCAAGTGTTCAGAAGATAAGATTGTCTTTCTCTGTATAAAAAAGTATGGAGTAACTAGTATCAGACTGGTAGCATCGTGTGGAGTATGTACAAAATAGCTGCAAATATGTGAGGGAAGACAGAATGTGGTGTAAGGCGTGGAAATGTCAATCTGAAGTAGAATCAAGAGACCTGATGAATAAACTAGCATCTGGAAATAGTTTGATGTTAATCTAATTTTTCTAAAAGATTGTAATTGTAAATCTAATTTAAAAGAAAAAAAAAAAAAAGTTTATTTTTGTCATGGCCAGAAATGCAATCTTTAATTTACAGTTTTGTGAGTGATATCTGATGCTTTTCTCCTCTTGGGGAAATTATTGTAGGTGAAGTAACTATTTTACCCAAATCATCAGTACAATATATAACCTGTTTTGTATATGTTACATGCTTTTGAGTCTTTAAGCTTCTGTCTGTGCTGAAAGAGGACAGATTTAGATTACATGTAAGCAAGAAGTTCTTTACTATGAGGGTGGTGAGACACTGAAAGAGATTGCCCAGAGAAGTTGTGGATGCCCCATCACTGAGAGTGTTCAAGGCCAGGTTGAATGGGTCTTTGAGCAACCTGATCTAGTGGAATATGTCCCTGCCTATGGCAGGGCAGTTGGAACTAGATGATCTTTAAAAGATCTATTCCAACCCAAATCGTTCTATCTGACCATTGCACAACATGTGCTAGTTTACCCTTCCTGATGAAGCTTTTTTAGTCAGTATTACCATGGTAAAGGATTCAGACCTTAAGAGTTACAGAAAATAAAAACTTTGGTTTTAGCTTATCTTATGGTAACAGCTCATATAATATTGTGGCAAAAAGCAGAAGGAAGAGGTTTGCTGTTTATCCATTATAAAAAGAATTAAAGCCAGTTGCAGTCTTTGTATTTTGAATTTGGGCTTTTTGACTTTTGTGGGGAGTAGAGGTTCACTTGAGGAAATTGTTTGTCTTCTTGAAGAAGAAAAATAGAAATATAAACAGTATGCAAAACTCTGCTTCAGTAACCTGGAGTCTGATATTCCCAGACCTGAAGAATTCCTAAGTCCTTTTTAATTTTCTAGGTATTTTGGTGCCCTAAGATTTCCCAGTCCTGCCCATACAGTTGTAGTTGGATCTGTTAAATGAAAACCAAAACAAAACAGTGTTCAAATTAACAAATGCAGATATATTTGAGAAGCAAGTTTGAGCCTAAACTCAGTGGGAGTTAGTAAGCTGATGACATTAAAAATATATGATGTAAATAGGAAATTATGATGGCAACACTAAGTTATGTGGTACTAAGAATTCTGAAATTCATTGCCTGGATGCTTCATTAGGTAGGTAATGAGCTTCATAAATCTCAAGACTTAAATTGCCAGATCTACCATTATGTTTTTGCATCAGTAAGTATGAAGTCTGTGAAAGCGTTAGTATATGAAAGCTGATGTACTTTAATAATGCTAATCACATTCTTGTTTACAGCCAGAGAAAATAGAATATCATTTCACTAATTTAATATCACATTCTTGAATACAGGCACAGACAAGTCATGCTTCTTCTAAAAAAAAAAAAAAAAGGTTTTCTTACATATTTTGTGAGTAGGTTGATTATTACAAATGCTATCATCCATGAAGAGAAATTAGATTCATAATTTTAAATTATTTTCCGTCTAATAGCGTAAGTAACCAGAATCCTAGAAAAAAAATGAGCCAACATTTGAGCAAAGGTAAATACTAAAATACCTAGTCACTTCTAATTAATACTCACATTCTTAAGAAAAGACAGAAACTAATGATTTATCCCTATAAGTTCTTTGAAAAATTTTCTATAAATTTAAAACTGGAGTGATTAGATTACTTACATATTCACTCACCTAGCTAAAGAGATTAGTCATAACCCTGTGGCTTCACTTTGGGTACCTTCCATCAGTCTAAATATAATTTCTAAATCTAATGTAAGTCTTCATAATTATATGATGAATATTTAAGAAAGTAGGTGAATTCAATAATGCAGTAGCTATTTTCTACATAAAACAAAGGAAATTGAATAAAACAAACATTTTGAAAGATGATTAAACCATTCCAGCAAGGGAGCCCTCTGTTTTTTTCAGTTAGTACTCCATTACTAAAAAGTTATTTTTTTTAGACCATCCAAATATGGGACTCCCTGAAGAAAAAAACCTTAGTTAACTTCTGGTGGCTTGTCCATATGTCTCCTACTCCTGGGGACAGGTAAGAATTACCCTGCCTGATAAGTGGGATTGACTGTGGAAGTCCCTTTCTCCATAAATATCCTCCTCTACTCCTTAAGGCTCTGATGGCAATAGAGAAGTATCAGAATTTCATTTCCTAATCTGTCTGTCTACCTCCCTAGTCAATACCTGTGTGTATATGCATATACCTGTTTTTGTTTGTTTCTTTGAGTTTCTAGCAAAGCTACACGTTGGTTTTGTTACCTATTTCATACTAAATCCTGAAGAATCTTACTTCTTTTTAAGTTAAGTATTTTTCACATCAAAACTTTACAGATTGTATAACATTTTAAAATGCAAGGCAAATGCTCTTCCACATCATGAATAGCACGATCTGTTCCCTTTTCATTTAGTGAAAAAATGATCATGAAAACTTCATTTGAGAGGTGATAAATGTTATATACATACATACGTTTACAAAAACTTGCAAACTAGTGAAGGCTTTCTGAAAGACCTGTTTCCCAGATAACAGCTCTTGCATGCCCTTCTCTGTGCTCAGCCATGGAAGTTGCTTTTAACTTGTTATAAGACAGTGATTTCTTTAGATGTGCTACCAGATTTGTCTGGTCTCTAACTCCCACTCTGTATAGCAAGGTACAAAGCATGCTTCACAGTGCTGAGGAATTATTCAGTTGGTGCTTAGTGGAAACCACTTGACAGTTTTTGGTTCATTCTGTTTAATCTGACTCTTCCAAAGGAACAGAGTGACCTTCATTAGTTTGATCATACAGAAGTGATTTTTAGGTAAATGAAAAATAGTCTTACCCTAGTGAAACAAAATAAAATTAAATCATAGAGTTGCAGTAGTTGGGAATTATTGCACCCCAAAAATAACAAACCACAAAATGAGATTATGAGAGTGTGTGTTTTTAAAAAGATACTTAAATCTCTTGAAAACTCTTTTATGCCCCTATCTTTCTTAGCTTCTGAGAAGCGAGGGAATGTAATATTCTTCCTCCCAGGGCTTTCATGCCTTGACAGGTCTTTCAGGTGCATTTTCATTGCTATTCATCACCTCAGAAAGACAACTGAAGGCTTTGAGCACTTCTTCTTCCTGGTTTCCCTTGTAATACCTTTTATGTGTTCTTAGAAACTATAATATTGTTCAGTAGTACAGAGGATTAAAGTTCCTTCCTCTTCCCAGGTATTAATCACTCACTTGTTTATGTGCAGCTTAATTTGATACATAATACCTGTTTTTTTGTAAGCCATAGTTGTTTTTTACATCAGTCATTACACATTATGGTACATATATGATAATGACAGATCTTTCCATAAATACTTTAATAGATTAATGGTGCATAAAAACCATGTCTCACATCTTACTGGAATAAATGACAGTCTTCACATTAAGATAGGTACCCTGTGTTGCTGCCCAACAATTAATTTTGGCTTTATTGGCTAAATCTTCTCATCACATTACTGACCATCTAAGGGACACATAAAATGTCTGACATTACACTTTATTAGTGCTTTTCAATATTTAAAGTCTTGTCATAACTACCTAGTGTCATTGTTTAAGAAGTATGACTTTTGTAAGCCTCCAAAAAAAGTTAAGAGAAGTACCACTTCACAAGAAAAGATAAAGAAGGATGGATGAATCATAAGTTACTGTCTGAGTAGGCTGGCTCCAACTGTTCTCTGCTGTGTACTCTGTCCTATCCAGCTCCACTCCATAACGATAGCCTACAGGCAAAAACTTAGTAGAAGTTATTATTGTTCCTGTAACTCCTTAAGTACTTCAGCTTTTAAAAAACCAAATGTTTTGAACTTATCCTTTTGAGGATGACAAAGCATGAGTTTGACTCTGCATCTACTGTTCAAATGTGCTCCTGAGATGAGTCTCTCACAGATTTGGGATTGTTCATAAGAATAGAGTTGTCATCCTTTCTTCCAGGGATGTTTTGTGATAGCCTTTATTAACGTGATTCCTCCTTGAAGAATAAGACTCAGGTCAGATGCCTCCTTTTCTGAAAGGCAGCTGAAGCAAAGGTAGAGCACTTTCAGCAAGAAATAATTGACAAGTGGAGATCTTTAACTGAATCCTTTTCTTATTGGGGAAAAAAAAAAAAAAAGTTAATTTAGGTTTATTTGCTTAGACCAACACAATAATAAAAAGCAAGGTAACCACAAGATAAGGCAAAGCTGAAGTAATGTTTTGACTATGATTCCATTTGTGGTTTACAGAAGACTGAGGCAAAATTAGAAAGCATCAGAAAGCCTTACATGTAGTATATAGTTGTTGCACTTTCAGAATGGTATTGTACCCCTATGGAAAACATACCTTTCCTCAAAATTTGTTTATCCCTATTATGTAGGAAATTATACTGTTTAGTGGAAGGGGAAATGCAGCAATCTGGTATGTTTCTGTTTATATCTTTATTTTCTCCATTATGCCTCTCAGGAAACCTGCTCACTGTTTAGTGAGAAACACTTCAAATTTTTAGGATCAATTTTAGGATTAATGTTCTGTATAGCCACAGAAGTGTAACTAAACAATTTTTTTTTAATGGATAAATGTATAGATCAGTTAAAAGTATTTGGAGTAAGATTAAATACTTGAGAATTAGCTATCCAGAAAATTCAAACAAAATTATGTTATGGCTCTGCAACTCCAACAGAAATGAATAAAACCTAGTCCAGGGTGGACTATTAAAAGATGAAGCTTAAAATGTGTGCTTACTTGTAGGCACACATATAGAAATAATTTTCAGGATAGCATGTGATTGAAAAAAATCTTGTATTGACCATTTTGAAGCTGTGGTAGTATGCTTTCAACAATGCTGTTGAGCTTGGGCTGTTTGCAGCCTATCCCTCCCAAAAATCTACAGTTTTTATGTTTCCAGCCTTTTCTAATGTTACAGTCCCTATATACTCAGTTTTGCTCTGCATAGTAGCATGTCTTGCTGTCTTTTGCTGGTGGTGCCAGCTGGAACAGGGACTGTCCTATGAACAGTTGCACTTGCAGTCCTGTGCCTGTGCACACCACATCCTGATCAAGTCTGCATCCAGTTCTGGAGCAAGATTTTGTAAACGTAGTACAAGGATCTCACCCAGCAATTTCTTGACCTGTTATATCTAACAATGACAACTTCAGCTGTCAGAATCATCAGAAGACAGAAAATGTTTTCTTCTTTGTCCTTTGGTTCTATCTACCGGGACAATCATTCTGTACAGTGATAGTTTAAAAGACTACTCAGTACCCTAAGAATTAGGATCTCAGTTATTCTTTTTCTTTCAATGTGTTGGGTGTTTTGTATTACTACAAGGATGGGGAAAAACCTTAGTATTCAAGAGGTTATGAAAAAAGTATGAAAGTAATCATAAGTAATTTTTCAGAAGTGGCTAGATTTCAGGCTCAATGTGTCTCTTCTTCATGATCACTGTTGCAAGATATAAGTAAATTGAAACACTCAAAGATGCATATAAAAATTTTTCAGCTAAGGAATATCAGTGCATCAGCAGCTTCTTTTGGTAATATGAATTATAAATGTTCATAATTCTGCTGTTCTCCAGTCACATTCTGCAGTGGGTTGGATTACATTAGTCCCTTTAGTCTTCAAATCTGTGAAGGTACAGTGAAAAATTTACTTTTATATAGAAAATATCAATATATTGACAATAATGCTTTTGAAAAGCACTCTCTACAGAGGAAAAATGAGTGCAGTTTGCGTAATCAGTTGGACAAAGAAAGTGGAAATTTTCTACCTCACAAATTCTATTGCTGTTCATTTTTGCTTCATTTTGTTTGTTCACTTTTTTGGGGATGTGTACTGCATTCAAAGGACTAATCAGCCTGCCGTGGAATTACTGCTTTTTTCAACTTTGCACAGGCTAACTATATCTTATGGTAACATGAACATTATTTCTCCTGCGGCTGACAGCTTCTTCTTGTATTCCTTTTCTGTTATTTCCACTACTGTTCTATTATAAACAGCAGAGAACAAACTCTCTCAATGAATAGTTATATTTGTCTGATCAATGATATGAACTCTTAACAGATAAAAAGAGGTTTCTTTTTTTTTTTCCTCTACTATACATAAAGTATGAAGCAAAACAGTATAAAAATTTGTATAATTCACTATAAAAACTTAATGTTAAGCCAACAGACTCCTTCACAGGGGTTGTTCTTTTCCCAATGTGCTAAATCAATGATAACCAGATTGAAAAATAATTTTCTTGTGTATGATTGCATTAAGTGCACTTTTCTGCTTCAATATTGTTTCTAATAACTTAGTAAATCAGCTGTCAGTTCAGCAGAATTTCTTTTGTCCATCTTAGTGATATAATCACTATTGAACCACTAGTGAATAGTAGTGATGAAAAAGAATAAATGTCTCAATGTGATTAGGAAATGGATGGGGCCTGGGTTTCACTTCAGGAAATAACCTGTTGTATATATTTTGTCTTTCTGATACTGTCAAATTTTTTTTCTTTTTGTGGTTTTATGTTCAAATATAGCTAGCTAATGGCCACATGGCTTGAAATTATCCATAATCTAACATTATTTTAAACTATTCTTTTCCTTAAGTCTGTAAAGAAAATGTCCTTTTTTTTTCCGGATTGCCCCTTTGCAGATTGGTTGATAAATAGATTCTATACTGAATAATTAAGAAACCTCTTGAGATAATTACACACACTTATTCTTATGGTAAAGATATTGTGCTGTTTCTACATTTGGGGAGAGGGAGGGAGGGAAGAAAATTTGGTATAAACGGAAGTGCAGCACTGCAAAAGAGATGAGGCTGTAATGAACAAACTAAACCGAGGTGCTTCAGAAACTACTGAACTATGAGGAAAAAGGGCTTTTGTCCTCATTACTAATTATTTAGAATTCCTGTGCTTCAGTGATATTAATAGTGCAGATGGAGCCACATTCATTCTGTCTATCTTGGCGTTTTCAATGTGTAGTCATCACGGTATGTAGGTGCAATGATATATAAAAGATAAAGATCAGGTTCTGATCTCAGTAATATGCTATTATAATCCAAAGTGCAGTAAGGATAATTACATTACTTTTTCCTGGCAAAGCTTAATTTTTAGGTATGTTAAATGTTCTTACTTAGGTTTCAGAATATTTTATAATCTCTGCAATAGGCTTTTGTCTGTTTCTGTTTTATACCATTTTTAGGCTATATTGAATATTTCTTATTGAAGGCGTTAAATTCAAGGTGGGAAGGTAGTGATCAGTTTTTTTCTTTAGTTCTCCAATACTTGGACAAATCCTTTTCTGGAACAATTGCTTTACACACCATTTTCATTCTTCTGGTTTTGGAACTCTATTTCCTATTTCTAGGCTTCTCTTTTTATTTCCAGGTAAGCATGATTGGGCTTTAGAAGAAATTAATTTTCCTTATACTGAATCCGGTATGTTCATTGTAACCTCAATAATTTTATAAAATCTTGACAGCAGAAATAACCCTTCCAAGGCTATAGGCACTGAGAGTCCTCATTGCTATCTTATGAAACACTCTTAAATATTTTCATAAACCTATTCCTGTTAGTAGCCAGTCAGAGAAAGCCTTTTGTATGTTCACGTGCCCTTGCACAAAGACCCCATGATGTCCAGAGTATTTTAAAATTGTCTTCTACTGTCCAACCACATTATTTAATAACAATTCTTTGACTCTTCCAATATACAGGCAGTAACTCATTAGCTACAGGTGAGGGGTTCATGGATTGCTGGGATGAGTTCTAACAGAATATATACTGAAACTGTATTTTCTGAACTTTTTTGCTTGGCATATATCTATGAGTGCTATTTACCTTTCCTTCTGTGGGAAACATCCCACTAAAGAGTATCCACAGGAAAAAATTACACCCTTAAGAGACACTGATTTACACTGTGGTTTTCAGTACATTTTGGAAATGAATTCTCTAAGCTTTAAGGGCTTGGGGATTTGTTTGTTACTCAAAAGCCTATCAATAGTCCACGTTCAAAAGGGAGCATCATTTAGAAGATGTAAACTTGTAGAAATGAAAGGTTTTCTATGTTACATTAATCTAAATAAAGTTGTAGTTATTAGAAAGGTCATAAAGACCTTGCTAATAAATTAATTCTACATATTTTGTTTTATATAGTACCACACTGTTTGGTATATCCTAGCTCTGAAAAGCCAGATTAACTATGTAGAAGTCACGGTGTGTTAATCCCCAACTTAAGTGCTTTGTTAAATGGGGTTTGCCACTCACTGGTTCAAAAAAACCCATGTTAATTACTGGTTTTTGTTTAGATTACCTACTTATATCCTGAACTCCTCAATGCCAACATGTAATAAAATAAAAGTATAAGGCATATGATTTTTTAAAATGCCCATTTCAACAGCTTTTCTCTTCCCTTTTTGAGGAGATAACCCAACTATTTTCATGAGGAAATGTACTCAATAGATTTGGAGCTCCTGTATTCATAGTCACTTGCTTAAATGGTATCCTGAGATGTCCTGAATTATGCAGCCTCATTCCCCTCTTGGGTGTGAGAATTGGTCATCATGTATTCCTAGGACTGTGATGGAAAATTTGGTCTTGCTGAGATAAGCACAGTCCCTAGAGAAAGACTGCTAATATGTCTTACTTGGACAGAAACCTCATGAGACACTATGTAACAGATCCATCTATAAATATTTTTATTTTTGTTGATAAGAAATATCAGTATTTCTTATTAAAAGCAAGTATTATGGAGAATTTATATAGTTGTATGCTGTTTTCTTTTGAAGCAGTTCTGCAACAGAGTTTTCATTCATCTCTTAATCACCCCTCAAAAAACCAGCCCTGCACCGACAAAGAAACATAATGAAATAAAATTAGGTGGAATTTTTGTAGTTTTTGGAATGGACAGCTAACATAAAAAGCTATCATACTTTTGTCAGCTGAATACCAAAATCTCCAATAGCCAGGAATAAAAAGATAACATACGGAAAGTCTCAGTCTAAGGGGGAAGGAGCTCAAGTAGTTGTCTGCAAGAAAAAAAGTGGCAGCTATTGCCTATATGCCAGCAATACCGTGAAAAGTATTTGGGCAGTCTTTGTTCTGTAGACCTCCAGCACAACCCTCAAGCCACATGCAGTAGCCATAACACAGAGATTTTACTTGAGCAGCTAAAGAACACTTCTGTTATTCACCCTTCCTGGAGACCACGATCTCTTTTTTGTTTCAAGTGCTCAAGTGTTTCAAGCTTACATCATAAATCCTCGTCCAGATAAGGCATAGAAATGAGTTGTTTTGTGACCGTTGTATACGGCTTTCTAAAATGAGGAGCTTCACATTAAATTTAAGCATTTGGGCCTTAGGCTATCCTTGCTTTGCTCTGATTGTGCATCCTGTTTTCCAGTTCTGTTTCTTCAGTTCCTTTTGCATTTCCCTTTACTTGAATGTGCTGCTGTGTGTACTTACTCACGTTTTTGTTTTCTTTCTCTAAACCCCACTGAGTCCATGGAAAAATCTTTCTCTCTTCTTCTGGAAGAAGGAAGAGCACTGATAGGTAGAAGTTTCCTTTCCGTGTAATTTCCGTGCTTTCTTGTCCATTTAGTCTTTAGCCTCCACCACTCTGGAATCAACACTGCAGTGAGAGATGTGGTGTTGGAACTTACCTCTCAATAATTTCAATTGCTTTCTGAGTACTCTCAGAATCTCTGTTATCTCTGTTCCCCTCCCTAGAAGGCTTGTGAATTTTCATTGTAATGAGCCACCATCAAGAAAATATTGTTAATCTACTTTGTGTTGACTATCCTTAAGGAATAATTTTTTATTTTTTTTTAAAAAAGGCCTGTCTTTTCATCCAGTGCACATGTTTTATTGTTTGTCAAGTTATAAGTTTTCAGGTTGTTTTGGGTTTGGGTTTTTTTGAACTTCAACTTCTTGGGTGACTAGGCATTCTGATATTTTTATGCTACTATGGATGAATCTGAAGTTGGATGCTAGCCAACTCTTATCATCAGTGATTTTAGTGATTATTAAGTTGCCATTAATCAGATTTATTTCAAATACTGGATAAAGCTAATTGTCATTTTATAATTATAATGAACTTATTAGAAAGTTTTTTAGCCTGTGCTAATATTTGCCTTAATGAAAGTGTAGCCATTAATTATAACTTGCAATAAATCTTTAATATTACTGAAGTCCCTGATGGACTTGTTCTTCAGAAAATATTAAACCTTCTGTTGGTTTGGTAAGAATAAAAGATTACTGATGATGATTTTCCTCAAATGTGATGCCATTTCATAATACTTTTTGAGGCACAAACCTGGCATTTCTGGCTGCATATGCATTGAAATCCATGCTGAGTACCACAGTGTCATACTGTGTGACCCTGAACAGTTTTTCTATTCTTCGTTAAACGAAACTTAGCTGCAATTGCAGCTTAAAAGTACAAGAGGTCTCCAATATGGTCAGTTCTAGAAAGGTTTAAATATTATTTTTTACTCCCTTAAAAAAAAAAAAGAAAAAGCTCTTAAGTGACTTGTCTTTTGTTTTTCCTTTGTGTTTCATCAGTTGAAAAGATACAGAGCCAGTGGGATGAAGTGCATGGACACCTCCATAGCCGGAGACAGCAGCTTCATGAGATGTTAAAGGATTCAACGCAGTGGCTAGAAGCTAAACAAGAAGCTGAGCAGGTTCTTGAAAAAGCAAAAGCTAAGCTTGAGTCATGGAAAGAAATTTCCTACACCGTGGAAGCTCTGAAAAAGCAGAACACTGATCTTAAGGTCTCTACTGAGAATTACAATATCTCTGCTTGAGTTAATTAGATTATTAAAGAATATGTTCACTGACTATTGGACAAAGCATGTTGAAAACAACTTCTTTATCCTTTATTTCCCACAAAGAAATTAGAAAGAAATTAACTTACAAAGTGTAAACTGTGGTTCACATAATCCTCAAATGAAACTGGTCTTAATTTACTAGTCATAATAGCTGGCTGATCTTGCAGGAGGAATAGCTTCCTTTTAAGCACAAGTATTTCTCATCTCTTCTGTACAACCACCTCAGCTGCACTGGTACTCCAGGCTGGGAAATCTTCTAGTTTCCATATGTCTGTCTGCATTGACAATTAAGCTGTATAGGTTGTCTGGAAGTAGTTAAGAAAAGGAAAAAAAAAAATACAAACCCCATAACAAACTATATGGAGAAACTCTGAAATTCAAGCATTTTAGGTTTGCTACAAGATAATCTCACTGGTTCAACCTTAGCAGGGCTATTAGCCGCAAAAAAAAATCCCTGAAATGGCCGCTCTTGTGAGTTTATCACACACGTTGGCATATTCAAGTTGCTAAAATGTGCACCTCAGACAACTTACATAGCTGAGTTATACCTCAAACAGCAATGCAAATATGCCCTAAGTGTTGCATCAGGTTTTGTTTCTTGTTGTGGAAATAGTCATACTTTGGTGACATTCTTCTTGAATAAATTTTGAGAACAGCTGTTTCAGATTAATGATATCTCATTTTCTAGTTGGGGAAAAACAAGATTGAAACCAACCAATTGATCAGCCTCTGAAAGTGACTCTTGCCTCCATGTTAATGGAACATTATATTTTAGTTATTTGGGAGAATAGTTGCACAAATATTTTCTTTTATGTTCTCCTCTCCTAGCCACCAGATTTTTATTTTTTGTTTTGTTTTTTTTCTTGTAACTTTTACCACTCAGCTGTTTGATTAAAGTTTGCAGACTTAGAATACTCTTATTTGCACATCTGAATGGTAATGAGCTGCTGTCAAGAACAGTGGGGTGAGGTTCTCATCAACTGGTTTTGCTGCCAGTGGAAAGTATGCATATAACTGCTGGGTTTTTCTTCAGCTATCTCCATTGTCAGTCAGTCATTGCCTTTCTGATATTTAGAAATAGATACAAAATCTGTTGCATTTTTTTCTTGCTGCTTTGTGTTCCCCTCACCTCTAAAAAAATCTAAAAAACATTCATCAGCCCCTTGCTTTAGGGCTGAGGTGTAGTTAAGTTTTCTCATGTAAGATTACACCACAATGGTCATTGCTTGGGAAGGGTGGATTATGGTAAACAAGGGCAATCACTCACTAATGTAATGGAAAGAGTTATAGATTATGTATGCTACTGTCATTCAGCATAGTGGACTCCCATTTGTCACTGTCTTTCTGCAGAGATAGAGTTCTGGCTTCTGCACAGTGTTTGGTTTAAAAACAAAAATAAAAAAACGCTATCACAAAGTCAATGTCCCAGCTCTGCAAAGACTGACAAAAAACCTGTTCTGTGCGAATGCAGTCTTACGTCATTGTTTTGGAATGGCCTATGTCTTGAATACAAATTACCTAAATAGCAAAATAATTGAAAATATCATTTTAGAAATAGATTTTACGTCCACTTTTTTACAAGATTAAATGAGGTTTAGATAAGATCCATTCAGTGTATGTTTTTTGAAAAAATTATTAGTTTTTTTTGATCAACAGTCTCCAAAGAGAGAAAGAATTTGCTTGTCTTCTCCTCCATCCCCCAAGTTACAGAGAAAGTATGCTAGTATACTCATTCACAGAATATATCTATATGTATAAACACAGTCTTTGGAAGGATACCTGCAGATTCTTTTCAGTCCTTCTTAAAACGAGATAAAGCACTTGGGCTATATCAGTACCTCCAGCCATTCCCATCCCAGTTTGGATTCAATGTGATATGTTATGTCAAGTTACAGACATTAGTCTATAATTATAATTTTGGTGTCACAGCTAGTCCATCTTAATTTGCTGTGCCTTCATTATCAATGAAGTGCTGGTGTTTAAATCCCCAGCTCTGAATGAGGTTTGACACATGGATGATGTCCACAACCAGGCAGGAAAGACCTTTCTGACTGGTTTTCACCCAGGACCTGCCCAGCCTTGGGTGGGAACAAATTAGGAGATCACCACCAGGTGCCCTGCCTCCAAGTTAAAAGCATAAAAGCTGTTTTGGCCCTTGGTGGGTTGGAAGGAAGGTTACTTTTTTTATTGAATATACTACGTGGGATTTTGAGTTACTAGAAGGGCCCCTGACTGCCCATTGTAGGCAGAGCCCAGAGTGGCAGTGGGACATTGATACAGCTGGAAGCAGAGGAAGGAATATATCTATAATAATGGCATCATTCTGTGGTCATGGCCACACTATGGAATTGGACTGGTCACCTGAGTCCTTGGTTGATTTCCTCCTGTCTCCAGTGTGTCTTGCACTGTGGGTGAATATATCAACCTTTTTGTTCTTTCAGTGGTTGGCCACCTCAGGTCCCTTGTGTATGATTTAAGGCTGGAGAGAGGGATCTGGCTTATGTGCTCTCTGTTAATCATATCTTTCTTATTGGGATATGTGGTCAGCAAAAGAATCAACAAGTTCTACTGATACAGGGTTGTTCACTTGCATTTGTTTGGTTTTGCCTAGCCTTTCTTCCTCAAATCCAGAAGAAATTCACCTCTGTCTTAGTGAGTTGGGGGGTTTCTTTTATTTTATTTTAGCCTTTCTTTTGTGCCAGCCTTCCTAGTGGAATTATCTTTGTCTAGGAGTAATTCCTATTGTGCCAAATCCCTCATGCAAGCTTCTCAGGTGTGACAGCATCAGCTGTTTTGTTCATGCTTGAGATAAGGGGTCATGAAATCTAAGGAAAATTGAAGTCTTTTTTTAATTTAGTGGCTCTGTGTATCTTCCATATAGTATTAACTAAACTGAAGGACCTAGAGATACAAGCCCTCAAAATAAATGCTTTTCAGGCTTCTGTGCCAAACAGATGTGTTTTGATGTTGTCCCCTGAATACATAGAGTAAGTATACTGTCATTTGACTTGCTGTTACACTGATGAAAATAAAGCTGTCATTTCTGTTCATTTGTGTTGAGGGAAAGTGAGAGGTCAGTGTGAGTCTTAAATTCTTCAGACATATTCATTTTGTCAGCTTTGTATCTCAACACAGCTTGACGTGAGAAAGTAGTCACCAAATGTTGTTCTGATTTGTTAAACATTATAGGTCTGCCTACAAACAGCTGAGTCAGTGCAAAAGTTCCCCTCTGCTCTAAGTGAACTTTTAATTGGTGCTTGTGCTAATGTTTCTCTGTTAGTGCGTCCTTGCACACCAGTAAATGGTAAGCTCAGCGATACCAGTCTTTTGATTGTACATTATTTGACAATGCCAGCATAAACCAAAAATCTGTAATTGGCTTGTGTTTGGCCAGTGATGGTTTCAACAGAATTTGACATACTTGTTTTTGACATTTAAAAGTAATCAGATACCACAGTAGCCAGTAACTAAAAATATTAGTGCTTAGAATCAGAAATTAATTCAGAGCTATGCTGTTGAGGATTAAAGTGTTTTTTTTTTTCATTCCTTTTTTTTTTTTTTTTTTTTTTTTTTAGTGTGACATTTGAGAACTAAATTGGGAGTGCTTTGTCTAGGTACAGAGAATTAGAGTACATCATTCTGGCCAATAAGAATCTTTATCCATTAAAGCTGTGTTTATTAATGTTTATTAAGCGTTGACTGCAGAGGGTTAACTCAGCTTGCTGAAGCTTATACATGCATAAACAGTACACAGTCACACTTCAGCTCCTTTCTATCCCCAAGTCATCCGAACATAGGTTAGTGTAAAACTAGTCTCTTCTTAATGTGATACTGAGCTTACTATTTAAAAATACGTAAACCTACTAGGATTGCCCATTCACTCCTTGGTTCCTTTTTTTCATAAGAGCTAATGGGGCATCTCTTCTACTTCTGTAGTTGTTGAGTACCTAGTTATTGTTCATCTAAATAGGTAATTAAATAGCAGCTTGATCATCCCTGTTCTATTGGGATGCAAAAAGTCAGGCAGCCTTCCATTGGCAATAGCCTCAGGGCTCAGCTTTGTGCTCTGTATTTCTGGGTAAGACTGAAGTTGTCTTGCTTAACTTTGCCTTCTTGTAGGAGAGTAACCTACTAGGTATCCTTCTTTTGGCAGTCCCTGTGTAGCAATATAGGATGACATCTGGCATCAGCATTTTGTGGATTTTTATTATTCCAGGGCTGACAGCATACTGCTTTGATTTTAGTAAAAGAATTAACAATTAAGTTACTAATGTTATTTATTATGGTGCAAACACTGAAATAGTGTTTAAAAAATTTCTTTTATCAAGGAATTCTTTAAGTGTATAAATAAAGCATGCTATAGGTATACAGAAAAAGGGTGAAAAATGAGCCTGATTTTCCAGATTTGTAATATATATACCTGCTTAGTGTGGGAATTTATATCCTCAGAGTTGGATGATGGTGTACATACACATTCTGTGTGTAATTTATTTAATTCCACTGGGCAATCCTGGGGTAGAAGAAAGCCCAGCTCTGATTTCCATACTTGTTTTTAATCAAGGATCCTTAATTACACAGACTTTCTTTCTAATAACATCAACTATTATCAACTAATTAAAAATTAAAAATAAATGTATACGTAAGTAACATGATAAATGCACAGCCTTAATTCTTTAAGCCTTTTAATACACTCAGCAAATTCTAGTGATGACCCAGACAAAACAAAGAGAATGCTTTAAAAAATGTCAAAATGAAATTGAGGCAATGAAGAATTTTCCTTTAAAAAATAAATTGAACATGTTCTTCAGTAACTAAAAGATAAATGAGACCTAAAAATATAAAATGGACTAGAGGAGAAAAAGAATGCCAAGAATTTAACTCTAAAATATTCAGTATAGTCATGCAAGAAGAATTAATCGGCCTCTGGTAGGACAGGCAGTTAAAACATTTACCACAACACTTTATTCTCAGTGTCTGTGCACAGAGCACAGTTGAAGCAATACGTGCATGCCTCAAAGTTTTTGAAAACTTACATACCAATTTTCAATGAAGCAGAAAATACAAATTGTTTTTGGTGTCAAAGCTCTCTATATTCATTGTTTCGTTCCTGAGTGATGGGCTAGTGTTTTAATGTCAGAAAGTAAATGGATTAATGTTAAAGTCTATGTTGAGAACAACACTTTTTGAAATAACCTGGCAATGGATCTTCCCATATTTTTATTATCAAACTGGGATTGGGAGGTTTTATAAAGTAATTTATATTCACATGGGACTGGGCAGAAAGAACTTATTTTTGAAGTAAAATATTCAAAATTTTGTGGTTGATTTTTTTTTTTCCTCAGTATTTAGACTCTTTAATCAGGGTGTTACACATCTAAGTTCAGCTTTGTGTAGAGAATGCCTTATCTGAGTCAAAACAAGATTTCAAAAGGAATACAGCTTTGGGAGAATGAGAGGAAAAAAACATTTTTTTTTCTTCAGAGACCTATCCTGATTTGTGTACTAAAACACAACATTAACGGCAGTCAAACCTTACTGTTTGTTTTTCTCAATAGTGCCTCGTATTTACATGAAACTCACTGTGTCTATTTACAAAGAGAAAAGAAACTTATTTCCTATTTGCATTGTCCCTTTGGGTAGTTGTAGTGTTTGCCTAGTGCAAAAGTACAAACAAGCCATTGATTATCTTTGCTTTTTCATATTCTTGCAAGACATTACAGGTTACATAGGTAATTTTGGTGCATTTATATGGAAATTTGCTCTGAGAAATATACTAGCAAGAAATCAGGGCTCAGTTTTGGGGCCAGTCTTGTTCTACATATTTTTCAATGATCTGGATTAGGAGATTGAATGTACCCTCAGTAAATTTGCAGACGACACCGGATTGAGTGAGAGTGTTGATTTGCTTGAGGATCAGGAAGCTCTGCAGAGGGATCTAGACAGGTTGGGTTAGTAGGCCAAGGTCAACTGTATGAGGTTTAATAAGGTCAAGTGCTGGATCCTGAACTTTGGTCACAACAACCCCAGGCAATGCTACAGGCTTGGGGAAGAGTGACTGGAAAGCTGCCTGGCAGAAAAGTATCTGCAAGTGTAGGTGGACAGGTGGCTGAACGTGAGCAAGAAGTGTGCCAGGTGGCCAAGAAGGCCTAGTGCGTCCATCAGGAGTAAGGAAGTGGTCATGCCACTGTACTCAGTACTGGTGGGGCAACAACTTGAGTACTGTGTTCAGTTTTGAGCTGTGCAGTACAAGAAAGGCATGGAGGTTCTGGGAAGGTCTGGAGAAGGGCAATGAAGCTGATGAAGGGTCTGGGGCACATGTCTTATAAACATATCTTCTTTAGCCTGAAGAAAAGGAAGCTGAGGGGAGATTGCTCTCTAAAACTACCTGAAAGGAGGTTGTAGTGAGGTGGGTATTGGTCTCTTCTCCCAAGTAATTAGTAATAGGACAAGAAGGGGTCTCAGTTGCACCAGGGGAGGTTTAGACTGGATGCTAGGAAGAATTTCTTTACTAAAAGAGACATTGGATCAGGCTGCCAAGGGAGGTGGTGTAGCCACCATCCCTCAAGATGTTAAAAAATGTGTCAATGTTGTACTTGGGACATGGTTTAGTGGTCATGGTAGTGTTGAGTTGATGGTTTGGCTTGATGACCTTAGAGGTCTTTTCCAACCTGAATGATTCTATGAAATATGCCTGGGAGCTGGTTGCTGACTGAATGAGAGATCTGGGTTTCCTGGCTTGCTTCTGTAGTGAGACAGCTGGCCCAGGTGGAGAGGAGAGAAGAAAATGAGGACAGGAGAAAGGAGAGGAAAGAGGTAAAAAAAGAGTGGCCAATATTTAAAAAGCTTTCTTAATACTAAGAAAAAAAATTAGCATTATAAAGATAGGTTGACCGGAGGTATTTTGCTGTATTGCAGATTTAGTGCAGTTCCAGTAGATGGCACTAATTACATAAACAATTCACTAAAATTAATGAAATAAAAGTGAAAGCACAGGTATTAATTGTCCAAATTTCTGTATTATTTCACAGTATAAGAAAGAAAATTTACCAGAACATGTTATTTCCCTATATTTTCCATCTCAATATAATTCAAAATCACAAATAGTGATAGTTTGCATAATGCATAATAGTGGTTCCATCTATTTGTGTCTCAAAACAGAATAACCAACCTTTTTATCAGTGTTTATCAATTTGAGCACTTAGGATTTGGTTGCTTAGTCAACTCAGAGATTGGAAGTAGTCCTATGGTCTCATGACTAGAAGAATTTAAACATTTAGAGAGACTCTGACCTTAATTACCAGTAAATCTGAGAAAGTTCTTTTTCTTTTTTTTTTTTCATATTGATAGTGTAAGTTGTTCATCTCCTTCTTTAATAATCATACAATGTGTGTGATAATTTTATGATGATTTGAGGTTTATTCTTTTTCTTTCTCTTTTAACTTCAGCAATTTTCAAAAGAGATACGACAGTGGCAAATAAATGTGGATGTGGCAAATGACATGGCACGTAAGCTGCTCCGCGATTATTCAGCAGATGACACCAGAAAAGTAGAAATTATGACAGATAACATTAATGCAACATGGGCTGCCGTTAATAAGAGGTGAGATATACTTTCTGCTATTAGATTTGTTGTTAAACTTCATTAACATTCATTGTCCAGCTTTGGTTGGAGATTATAGGAGATGTAACTTGAAAATGAAATTATTATAGTGAAAAAGGAAAGATTGATGACAGCTCTTCTATCATCTTTTTTGGAAATATGTCTTTGGAATGCCATCTAATTCTCTCAAATACAATTTTGCCTATTGCCAATTTTCTTCTGCTGTAATGAGTTGCCAACTAATTCAGTGGATAGGTTATATATTTTAAATATTTAAAATGAAGTGTTTTGTATTTCTGTGCACTGTCTCCACATCACAATCACTATAGGGATTTTGAGACGTAAACTGTATCTGCAAATAACAGACATATCCTATTGAAGCAGGTTCAAAGTAGACATGATTCTATGATTCTATGTTATTCTCTAGCTTTGAAGCAAATATCTAGTCAATAAAGTTTTTATTAGATCCTTGATCATATATTTGCTTACATTTCACAATCTTGCAGTGTTTGGTTTAGATATCAATTCCTTACTAAAAGCAATTCTTTCAGCTTACCACCGAACGGTGAATCATCCAATATGCAATCTGTAAGATCAGAACATATTGCAGAATAAAAATTATTTTCTTTATTGTAGTAAAAGAGTTTTAAATCATTACACATTAGATGAGATACTTAAACATGAAATCAAAGTTGTTTTAATCAAAATCTTGGATTAAGTTTTATAGCTTAGAAATGAAACTGGAAATGAATTAGATTTTAACGTCTTTAATTAATGTCTACGAATGAGGACAAATGAGTGAGTTGTGTTAAATACACAATAAATTCAGAAGATTTTCTTTCACAATGACAGTTACTTAAATCACTGATGACTACAGAAATTTATTCAATTTTTTATGAAGTTGATATTCATAAGAATGAGTTACTTTAACAGCATTTTTTCATAAGCAGACTTGCCACTGTCTTAAGATCCTGCCCAAATGAGAGAAGATGTGCTATTGATATCCACTAAAAGAAAGCCACTTAGTAATTTAAAAGCTTTATTTTCTTTTAACAAAAGCAATGACTAAACTGAGGAATTACTATCAGCATTCATTTGAGATCTCCTTTTTTTCCCCCTCTGTTATAGTAGTAGGCGTTTTAACCTTAGTAGTAGCTGTACTTTAAACAAAAAAATAGTTTGCTCTCTGTGGTCTTGGAAACAGGCTGGAGGGAACATCTGCTCCTGGAGGAGAAAGGCTGGGTGTCTAATGCTCAAAACTATTCTCAATGAGTAGGTCAAAAAGACTAGATGGGAGAAATGAAGGAAATTGCTTTTGTCTGTACATGTACTTGGTGAGATAGCTTTATAACCCTGAAGAACAGGATATGTCTCACTGCTGTGGATGCTCAGGTAGCAATTGTAGCTCAGAGTGCAGTATTAATCTGGTAATGCTTCAAGCACAAACCCAGGTGTGTCTAATGTTGCCTAAATGTGAGACTTGCCATTGTTGCATGGACTCAGCCAAGTACTATGCTAAGACAGTACAAATTCTTCAAGACACACTCCTTGCAAGCTTCTATAAAACCCACAGATTTGTTCACAGCTCATGGGTTAAATGAATTACCGTAGTAAATGTTTTACGCCTTAGAAGAGAGCTGTTAGGTGCCTGAGTTGACATTTCCCATTAAGAAGTACAAAAGGATAGGATGAAGCTTCAACAGGGAACTGTAAAACTGGAATTCCCTGGCTTTAGATTGTATTAATTTACTACTTTTCCAGTTGGTTGGTTGGTCTTGATTTTGTTTTTTTGTTTTTTTGTTGTTCTTTGTTTTGTTTTGTTTTTAAATTTAGTATTTTGTATATAACTCTTGTAAAAACTCTTTTGATTTGGGAACCCAAAGAAGAAACATGCTGTCATGTTTCTATCTGACTTTTGTGAGACATTGATAAATATGGGTCTGCTAAGGCATCAAGCCAGCAAAAGACTCGTACTTGAAAGATTTTCTGCAACTGTAGTTTTTTCAGTTTTATTTGAAGCAGTAGCCAGGCCTTTTGCTCATGGAGTAAGGTCTTGAAAGCACCTTCTAGATTAGTTCAGCAGCTCTGTGGAGAGAGAAGATGGAGTCCATGGACCTTTGGAGGACTTGAATGCCTATTTGCTCTGGGGTTTTTTGTGTCTTTTTATGGTTTGTTTTCCCCTCCCTCTAAGCTTCAGCTTGAAGGTTATTGCATAGAGCAAACCAGGTGGGTTTTGGGTATCTTTTGAACGTCAAGATATATGTAGTATTTACTCATGCTCAGTAGAAAGGAGACAGGTGAACTGTTTGTCACAACCTCCAAGAAAGGCTAGTTATTCACTGATGTGTATGCAATGATTTCAGATATATCCATTAATATTATTTTCATCTAGACTATAAGTAAGTAGTGCTCTGGTGACTCAGTGACCTCTGAGTGATGTAGAAATATATTCCAAATAATGATCTTGACCATTTCTCCAGTATTTTATAAATAGTTCTACCACTGTTTATACATGTCTTTAGATCCATGAGGAAAAATTCTTCTAAAGATTTTGGTTTCTTCTCCCTATACCCTTAATTTGTGTGACCTAATTATTTTCTGGATATTTTATTTGAAAATGAAAAATTGAGTGGCTTACATTGTTTTGAACTAGTTTTCCACTAACCTGCCATTAATGTCAGAATTGTGTGTCAGTATAAAAAATGTGAAACCTCCTCTTCCATGAACTAGATGAGTAAAACAACAGGCAGGCAAGCAGCAGTAAAATTCCACTTTGCCTATTGGTATCAGTTCAGCCAAAGCAAGTCTTTAAGGCAACATCTGCCAGCTTCTGTTTTGTTTTGCTTAAGTAGATTTGCAACTGATTGCTGTGTGTTTACCCTTTGCCTTACTTTTCTGTTTTATAACATTGAACCACAAGGAATAACATTCTAAGTCCTTTTATAGCCAAGCTGTTGAGTGCTTGATGGTTGCATCACTTTTTACACTCAACCACTTTTTAATTTTTATTGTTGATACTGCAAAGATACACTAAAAAGCACATGAAATGATCGGTTGGGCAAAAGCCAGAGTGACTTGTAAACAGGTCTCTTCCTTTTCTCTTTAAAAGTGTTGACTTTCCAAGAAATTGTAGTTATATTATTTGAGATGAGGCAACTAAGAATAAAGCAATCTGTATTACTTGCATTAACAAGAATAAATCCAGCAGTTGAACTAAAGTGTCCTCAAGAGAAAAAAATGCAATCAAGGAAGCGATCATTAGAAATTTACTATATATAAAAATGTCTCTTATGGTAGTATTATATTAGTCCCTTCTTTTCTGGGGACACATATTTTATGTGAATTATTATATAAAAACTAAACACTTGCTTAAATTTCTTCCTTTCCTGGGAATCCACCAAATGTATTTAAATTTCACTAACAAATATTACGCTAAACTGGGACTTTATATGTTCCACTTAAGATAGATCTATGATAATAATTACATAATGTGCTCTGAGCATTAGTTAGGACTCCAACCCATCACTGTCTAGCAGACATCTTCAAATATTTGCATTGTCCACCAGTTCTCATGTTCAAGTTCAAAGGAGGTTTATTATTCAAGATGCTTTCTTTGGTCCTTGAGACAAGACAGGAGGGACACACCACTTAAAACATAACAAGTAACTGTTATTTTTCCACACTACAGGATATGGACAGTGAAGAGTCAATATATAATTAGATTTAGGTTGTTGTTATGGAAGTTGCAGGGAGTTAGGGAGTGGCAAGGAGTTGAGCTTCTAGACAATCTATTTGAAACGTCTGAGATACCAACCCACATATTTACCTAAGAATGGAATTAATTCTCTAGTGCAGCCAGTTGTTCAAACACCTTGATTTTGCATGTCAGCTGGACTGCATGAAATGCAAATGGCCAAACAGACAGAGGACATGAGCTATACAGAAGTATGATGCATACCTGTTTCCTATGTGAATGCATAATATAACAGTAATTGTAAGTGTGAAAAAGGCCATAATCTAGTCTTGGTCTTTGAGCAGCAAGCCTTTCCTCATCAGTGGTTGCTTGTTATAAAAATACAGTTAGAATGTAAACTTTATCAGTACATAATATTTTTAAGTATAATTGTATTGCCTGCAGAGAAAGGGCTTGACCATACTGCTGGAGACAGGTTTTCTTAATATACTATATTTTTCTTAATATTACTTTGCTTTATGGCACTTGTTGAAGTAATCACTTCAGTGTTATGGTTGAACTTCACTCTGGGTGAGAAAAAAACTGCATTTACACATCAGCAACAAACAGAAGTATGAAGTGTGTTGTTATATTGAAGGTTCACAGTCAGTTTCAGTAGCTAGACCTTTATGGGAGCCATCTCTGAAGAGCTTATTTGCTTAGGACTTGGACTCCTGAAGTCAAGAAGAAAAGTATTCATAATATGTTTTACTTTAAAAAACATTCCCATCTTCTAGGTTTTTCCAAGCAAACTCAGCCTTTTCCTTTACATTTCTCTGCTGCTTTGAAGGTTGGTCTGCATTCCTAAGATCCGTATAATTCCATGCATATGGACAGTTATTATAGTTCTTTTTGCAGGCACACTTTCTTTGACCCCAGTGAAGAAACTAAATTAGAAATTTAACTGGCCATGGGAACTTTGTTTATGTGTGGGAAACTTGTTTATATGTCTGTGCCTGCAGTTGTTCTGGCTATAGAGCTACATTTGTGTGGGTGCGAGCAAGAAATCATGTAAGACATCAAATGTAAGACTTTAGATGAAGATGAAAATGGTCAAATGTCATTTTCTGATAGTGTTGTTTGGGGTTTTTTTGCCAAAGACATCATAATATGATTTTTTATTATTATTATTCTCATGTTGTGGTAATTTATTTATTTGGCTTTTAAATAATTTTGCCTGGCTCAAAAAAGTAGGTATGCAGAGTGACTCCTTTTTTATAACCAATATATCATGCTGAAACCTGTTATTACACGAGCTTAACAATAAATGCTAATTCAAAGTAGCAAAGGCTGATGAAAAACATTGCAGTTGTAAGGAAATTATTTTGTTTTGTGAGAGATGTTCATAATACATGTTTATCTTTGTTGCCTCTATTGTTTAAAATAATTTTTTATTCTAGGTGTTTGTCACATGCTGTCTTTGAGAGTTTTACTTGTTTTTAATTCTATAAAGACTTCAGTACTTTACCTTAGTAGAACTATTCACATTAAATGAAAATGAGTCTCTGCAGTTTTAGATATCACGCCCAAAATTATGTTAAGGAGCAAATATTTTATACACCAGCATGTTTTTTCTGAAGAATTAGGTAGCTTTGTTGACTGTTCTCTTAAATAGGAGGAGAAACAAAGTTTTTAAAAAAGCATCCAGAACCAGAACTCATCCGAATTTTATATGGGATCATAATGTTTTTCACATTGGATGAAAGGTTACAAGAGCCCTGTAACTTTTTTGAGAGTAATTTCTTATGTCATCAGTACACTCCAAGCACTCCACGCTTCTCAGAAGTTACACTCCTGTAGAGTCAGTAACATTGGCAAATTCTAAAGAAAAACTCTCTATTATCTCCTTGTGATAAAAGGAGTTAAAATATGGGTATCTTTGAATTTTCCTAAGATTTGTTTTCAGATAAAGGATTAAAGTGGGTTTTTTTTGTTTTCTTTGTTCCATTCTGTTACAATATTTTTTTAAAAAATAGTGCTTTCTCAAGAAAAGCGTATAAAAAGGGTGTGAATTCTACTCTGGTGAGGTTTATATGCTCTGACTTTAATTTGAGATATTTATTGTTTTGTTTTGCTTGGTTAAATATCATCCTTTAACATAGCCATATTAAAAAGTGCAGCTAAAAGGTCATTTAGGGGAGAAGGATTGTTTTATGATGATAGATAAGAGAGGCTGTCTATTTGAAAGACATTCTACTAACTGCCTCAAGCAAATATTTATGTAGAAAATATGATCTCAAGCTTATCAGCAATAACATCCATTAACATTGGTTTTCTATTTTTTCTTCCTAATGCCCCTAGAATGATAACATTTCAGCCACATATAGGCAAAAAAAAAACCATAAAAAGACAAAAATGCTAGATGAAGCTCCAATAAATAGGAGAATTTGTAAGTCATCTGAGCTGCTTATGTTCTAGTTTTCACCTATGTTCTTGATTCAGCTGACTGTACTTTTTGTATAGTACTGACAGCAGTACTATACAAAGTATGAGAATATTTTCTCATACTATTTTATATTCTCATACTATTTTCAAGATGAGAAGTCAGCTGAGGGTACTGAATATTTGCAGCTTACTTTGTGAGAGGATAGTCTTGGATATGCAGTGCTTTCAAAATGCTGGTAGAATGAGCTGAAAAAGCAATGTTACCCAGAATATGGTGTGATTCATCATTTCCACCTTTGTGAACATACTCTTGTGATTTTTGAGAAACTCTTTTAGGACTAAAGAAAGGAAAGACTTCATGAGTTATTCTGGGAGAGTGTGGTGTCAGTAATATAGTACTCCACTAAAAGGATCTATGGATCCTTGTGACTTCAGGAGACGTTTCTTAAAACTCTAAATATTAGTGTGGATAAACTTAATATTCCCACAACATGAATGGACACATCTGTAGCCTAGTACGTTTATCACTTCCAGAAAGGCAATATATCATCTGTAAGTCTGCTAAGCCCTCCTAGAGACAAACAGAAATGGCCTCAAAGAGAAAAGTGTTGTTCTCAAATTAATTGTTTGGGTTTTTTGCAACTTGTCTGTCACACAAGTGGCTTCCTAAAGTTTCTTTTACACCACAAATTCAGCTGATTGATAGTTTAATGGTTTTGGTTGTTAACTGTAATCTAATATTAACGATTTCATTATAGACAATTAAAAGAGGACAACAGTGGCATTTTGCAACAAAGTGTTCAGCTTCAGCTACTGAGAGCAGGTTAATAATTAAAACTGAGCAGGAAAAGTGCAAGTAGAATGTCTAGAAGACCATTCCTTACTGCTCAGTCACTGTTTCCAATTTTTTTCCCCCTCATTTTTGGTTTATATTTTGGTCTTGAGTGAAATAGAATGCTTATGATTTGTTCATATTACTGTGTTAAATGCTGTTTATTCCTTTCTGATTAAAATTACAACAGTTCTCCTGTTATAGTGAAATCCAACCAGGCAAAAGCATTTAAACGTTTATAGTACAGAATTCTAAAGGGAGAGTAATTTCATGGACCAACTTGAATCATAATCAGAGCTTAATATGGACATTTCAAAGAAAGACTCAGTTTGTGAAATCTTGCTCCATTTGCATCCACAGGAGGTGCAGGAGGAGCAAGGTCCTAAAGAAAACATAAGTAAGTCTGGTTTTGTGAAAGAAAGAACAGAAATGTCAACTTTTGTTCTTACTCCATTAGAACATTGACAAATGTGGTGTTCTTTATCCTAAAGGTGAGAGTTTTCTGAAGTAATTAGAGAGGTTTCACCTCTGTTTGAACAAGAACAGAAGCTAATGCTCTATGCCCTGAGAGTCCAACCTTAAATCTATTTCCTACTAGTCTGCAGATAAATTAACAAACTGTAGCAAAGTGATTATCGCTCTCCTCCGAAGCTTATTACAACAAATGAATGTCTTTCCCCTCAATGGGCTTCTTATCAGAATTCATGTCCTTTAAAACAAACAACAGAACAGAAATTAATAAAGCTGATGGACTAGCGGAGTGACTGCAAAAAGGAACTTGACCTTAGTTGTCTCTTGGTTTGTTCGTGTGTGGTGGTGTGGGGGTTTTTTGTTTGTTGGTTTGGGTTTTTTTGTTGTTGTTGTTATTCCTGTGGTATCCTTGTGTTGTTTTCCGTAGTGTTTTCTATGGTTTGTTTTTTTTTTGTTTTTTTTTTTTTTACATTTCCTTGCTATGTAAGCTTTGGTACTTCATGATTATTTAGCTTCTGATCAACTGCTGTGCAGGCTGTGTAAGCTTCCACTTCATGGGCTTGTCAGTCATGCCTGAAACTGAGAGGATAATTCAGTCTGTCTCTTAACTTTTTAGTCTGGCTTTTGGAAGTTGCCACCAAATGTGTCAATTTGACAACAGTGGTGCTTGCCTTTTGTGTGTGGCTGTGTTTTAACTATGGATTAAATTTCAACTGTATGTTTTTATATAAATTCACAAAGAAATTGACAGATGGCAACAAGTCATTATCTTCCCAGCTGAATATCAGTACAGCGAGGGACTGAAGGTTGTGACTCCTGTTGACCAAGGCAGAGATCTGGAGAAATACTGAAGGCAGATGAGAAAGCGACAGAATTAGCATGTCCTAAAATAGTGGTGGTGAGAAATCGTTGAAGAAAGGTGAGATTAAACTGGTAAATGTTGAGGATAGAGCTTTTAAGATTTATCTGATACAGGGACAGAGAAGGGGAAACAGTAAGTAAGCAAGGACTTTGTGAAAGGGAAAAGGTCAGTATGTTCATTGTTCTTTAGCACCCAGTATCACTCACATCTTAGCCAACACCCCAAATTTAACTACACTGTGCTACATCCCCTGACAAATTTAAAAATTAGAGAGCTCTTCACCAGCTACTAAGCATTATATCTCCTGCAAACTGTAAGAAATATTATCTCCTGGAAATGATAAGAAATAATAGCTATTGGAAATATCACTCCAGCTGGCATATCTGCAGATTCTTCCTTTGTGCAAGACACATAATCACTTATGTATTTGATGCATAACTGCTTAAACATAATAGTGCCTTGTGGTAATGAATTATACAAGTCCATTTTCTATTGGTAAAGAAAGAAAAAAAGTTTTGTTTTTTTCAGTTTAACATGTGCCACATGTTTTTGAAACGCCATTAGTTCACTTGACACAGCCAAATTTCTTGCAATTACCTAAAGTGCCAAGATTGCAACTCCAATTTCTCACTTTCTGCATTTTATTTTACTAGAACCCTATGTTTTCTTTTTCCTTTATTTTCATTTTCTTGTTTTCTTTCCTATTATTTATGTTTTATCTTTTTTAATTTAAATTTGCATCAAGTTGACTTGAGTCTAATCTAGTAGTAGTAGTTTTGTTAAAAATCTGACTTAGGTGCATGTTTTGTACCCCAGGACATAACTTACATATGCTGACTTTGGCTGGGTTTGTGGTTTGTTTTGTTTTGTTGTTGGGGTTGGTTGGTTTGTTTAAATCTGTAAGAGATGCTTCTATTTATTATCAGAAATGGTAAGCAGTTCCTAAATTTCCATAATTTCTTGGAGCATGTCTGAAGTTGATACATCTCTCTCAATTACTAATAGTGCCTATTGCTCTGTTATGAACCATATACCTTAACTGATTCCAAGAGGCCAGATTAGATTCATTTTTGCAGTCATTGACCTGCAAGTTTCAGAGTGGGGTTTTACTCCAAGGGATGGGAGGCAATTCTTCCAGAGCTGTCCTCTCTCTTTGTTCCTGTGGAAACATCAGCAGAATAGACTTGTTCAAATGAGATAGTACTATCAAACCATAGGTCAGGTCTGGTTTTGGTGACACCATTCTTTTTGGTGACTGATCTGACTGATCCCTTGGAGTTATGGACACTTGTGACTGTTACTTTTCAGTTGGGGAAAATAATAGTAGAAGAATAGAACATTTGTATTTAATTTCTCTTTGACTAAATTTGTTTTCACATCATGTCACTGCTTTATTCATTTTATTTCTGATTTTACTCTCCTTTGTGTATGTTAGGATGTGTTATCCAGGCCAGCATCAGGAGAGTGAGTTAAATAGTAATCTTCTAGAGGCTCCTGTGTGTTGATATCTTCATTAGGCTGTTGGTCTTGACTTTAAATACCAAATTCCTTCAAGGCTACAGCTACTTCAGAACCCACCAGTGTATAGTGAGTTTAAATTTTCCTTGTAGCATCTTGGACACATCTATATTGGATCATTCTGCTATCACATTTCTGGTGATTTGTTCCATCCGGAATTATTCGTAGACATTCCTATGTTTGACTAATCTAAACAAATTCACTATGTTGCTCATCACACCCTTTTCCCAATGGTTAATTAAGGCACTGAGTAACACCTAATGCTCTTCCCTTGAGACAGGTTCCTAATGCTCAGGGTTGTACATTATTTACTTTGACTACTTTATATGTTCTTAATCTCAGTTTTGTTTCATTCAAGAGGTTTCTTTAACAAAACTTTACATCCCTGCCATGGTTCCTGAGTATCTCCTTTTACAGGGGCTTAATTGTATATGGTAAATAGATTATACTGCTTTATTGTTAATTTTCACCTTTTGTTTCAATTAATTCCAAGAAAAGTTGGCAAATTTATTTCTCTCAAAGGCACAGATTTTTATTGGTCCGTAATACACTAGTTAAAGAAGTGTAGAATGATATTTACACATGAAAGCAGAAATCTTCTTGAGTACCCATTCCCAACAGAGGGCTTCATTTCTGTTTCTGATGAAACACAACACCAGTATTTGTGTGTGTGTGTGTGTATATATATATATACATAATCTTTATAGGTGGCTTCTCCTTTTAGATATATGTTTGTTTTGGTATCATCTTATTATGGAGAGAGAAAATTTAGCTAGTAATAAATATAAAGATTGTTGAACATAATGACATGTTCATAAAGTGTCATCAGTAACTTACTACATGTATAATGTGCTTAGCTCGGTCTGTCAAATGAACTAGTCATATGAAATTTATTAGAATAATGTCACTACGTGATATTTGGGACTTCTAAAATTAGTCAGATAAATAAGCCATTCTTCTTCAGATTGTCATTTTTAATAAGAATGCAATTGTCATTGTATAGAGATTGGATTTGATTGTACAGTTGTAATTAAAAGAATAACAATTTCACGTAATTGAGACAAACTATATTACAGATACTAGATAGCAAATTACAGCCTTTTTTTTAGATCAGAAGCACAGATAACTAAGAAAGAATTACAGAATTTAATATAAGAAATCAAAATAGCACATAAATACACGAAAGACCTGTAAAAACAATGTGCTGTGGTAGTGCAAATCTATTTATTTCCTTGACTGTTCATTATTTTTATCCTTTATATAAAGAGAGATTGTACAGTATATACGAATCACTCAGTAAAGTATGGAAACTTAGAGATCCATAGCTATTGCAAAATGTGGACTTTGTGAGAGAGACTATTCTAATACTGCATTTCTGCATAATATTTTTACGATTATTTTATATGCAGTTCTGTGCATGTACCTCACATTTCAAGAGCAGAACGAAATGAAAGAGATCAAGTAATGCTACAATTTTATTGTTCTACTAATGCACTTATACAATTACTTGTTTGCATTTTTAATAGGAAGGTTAACAAGTTGTTTGTAGTCCACCTGTGCATACCTAATAAGTGTGTTAATATCAGTTTAACTTAAGTTTTGTTAATTGCAACACAGCGCAGCCATCTCCTATGTTTGCTTGAGGTTAAGAAATTTGAGGTTTTCTAGTTTGCTTTCTTATAATTTTTCTGAGAGAAGCTGTCTCTATTTTATAGTGTTTTACATTATTTTTCCTCCCATGAACTCTTAACGTAGTTCTTCCAATCTCATTTCTAGGAATCCTTTGTAGTACTAGAATAGAGCTTGAAAAATGATGACTAACATCTGAAAAAATCCAAGCCAAATAATGAGACATTGTCTGCATGATCTACATTTATACCACCACTTGCAACTCGGCTATTTTCCTGTAATTTCTGTTGTGGGTATAGATTAGGTTTCACATCTGTAGTCTACTTTATGCACACAGGTCTCTAATAAATCAGAAACTTGTTCCCTTCAGACTTTGTGTGCTGCTCTTATACACCTTGTTAGAAACCCTGAGCCATGACTTTGCTGAACAGAGGAAAACATGAAACAAGGAATTATTTAGTGATACAGATATTCTTGTAGGAAATGATAATGAAATGCTATGCTGATGGTGTAGCAGAGTTCAATACCAGATCTTATGGGTTAGGAAGGTGATTTTTATTTTAAGCAGTTTCATACACCTAGATGCTCTTGGATGTGTTTGTCCCAGTATTTAGGAACTAAGATTAACCCATGTGACTTCTTTGGTACACCACAGAGCACAAGGGACATCACCTAATGATTTGTCAACACAGAATATGTGTCCTTCTTAGGTGGTCAACAGTACGCTGGGCTTGGGATGTGGCTTCTGTGAACCTGGGTAAATGGCATATAACTCACTGTGAAATATGACCCATATTAGTCACTGGCTTTTGCCATCTTGAAGTGAAGAGCCTGAGCAAACTGGGCATATATAAGTCCTTGGGCATTGATGGGATGCCTCCGTAACTCTGGAGGATGCAAAGAGGACAGATTCAGACTCTTTCCAGTGGTGCCTGGTGACACAACAAGAGGCAATGGGAACAAACTGAAGCACAAGTGGGGCCCTCAACATCAGGAAATACTTTTTCACTATGAGGTTGACTGAGTGCTGGCACAGGCTGCTTGGGGGAGCTGTGGATTCTTCATCCTGGGAGGTACTCAAAATCTGTCTGTATGTGGTCCTGGTAACTGGCTCTGGGAACACTGCTTGAGCAGGTGGTGTTGGACAGGACAACCTCCAAACGTCCCTTGTAAGCTCAACAGTTCTTGACCTTGTGACCAAATCTATGGAAATGAGCAACTACATATTGATGTCTTTCCATGCTTTTTACTTACTTCTCTCAGGATCAGAAGTTAATATTGTTTATTTAACCATACCATAAGCAAAAGTTACATTATTTTTTTGCTAATAAATAGATAGTAAGAGTCTGGATTTCTTTTGGATTTTTCTTTTCAAAATTGCTCATCTGGGAAAATGCCTGTAGCTCCATCTTTGTATTTCTGGAGACTTCCCTCCCTATGTGATGGTTAAGAGTTATTTCTTGCAAGATCATTTGAATATGTATGTTACTTCTATTTTTTTTTTTTCCAAAGTCCTATTTACCAGAGATGAACACATTAAAAAGAAAATGGCTGTCAAGTTGGTATTTTAGAATATATTGCCATGTCCTTTCACCTGTGAAAAACTATAAATGTAAACATATTTTTTTAGAAGATGAGCTGGGGTGCAATTTTTCAGCTAATTGGAAAACACAGAACTAAGTCAAGGACTGCCAACCAGATTTCAGTCTTAACGTAGGATGATGATTATTCTGTCATATACAATCATGACTAAGCCTTGAGCTGACAAGAGTTCAAGCTGATTTTAATCAGACTTTTTTTTTTTAGATTTAGACCTCTTATTGTTACG
>NW_008619740.1:0-4086 GCF_000691845.1 Merops nubicus | reverse complement strand
ATTTTGTTATTTATTATAGTTAATATTTATATTTAATATTTATAATATTTTACCACTTTTTTGGAAGTCAGTGTAAGTAACCTTGAAATGGTTCAGTTGATATACATCAGGGAGTTTGTCCTTGCTGAAATGAACCTCCTGGGAGATGTTAGATACCCAAATTTTAAGGTTCAAATGAACAATTCTGTCTCAAACAAGATTCTGGGTTTTTTTTACCTTAAGTTCTTGTTAAAGTGCTTTGCAGAAGCATGGAACAGTTAGCTGATAGATAACAAATTGGAGGTTCCTTGGTGATTTCCATCTGTGAGAACACACCTAGGACCTGAGTGAGCTCGTAAAGCACCTACCTTCCTTTCTTCCTGGAACTTGCTACACGTGCATCTGTCAGCTGTGCTTTAATATCAACCTTTTTATGTGGTCCTTTGTAGATTAAGTACAAGGAGAGCATTGGGAAAGGAACTCCAATTCCTGATCTTCCAGAGGTGAAGCGTGTCAAGGAGACACAGAAGCACATCAGTTCGGTAATGTCCCATATCTTCTATTACTATGGCACCCACATGAGCTCTCCTACACTCCCCATGCCTGGTTTTCCAAGCACCATTTCCCTTTTGAGCTGTCCATGACACTCTCATGTCTTACAGGAAAAAAAAAAAACAACATTGTACAAATGATTCTTCATTTTCTCCAACCTTCTACAGATTTATTTCCCTTTGCTGTGATTATTTTTGTATTTTTTCCTTCTTTTGATGACATTGAGCAGTGACTATTTTTGCTGTTAGCTTGTTTCATTGCAACTGTTTTTACTTATTGCAAGAACTGGATGCATTTATAATGTATTGCTACATGGTTGGGTTTTAAACCAATCCAGGCATCTCCTATTCAACTCCTTTCATGAAAAATACCATTTTAAAAAAAATCAAACAGCTGCAGGTTAAGTTAAACCTGTTAATAAGAGAGTTAAAACTCTGTTGGTTTTCTTTCTAGAGACCTAAAGCAAAGTAAAATAGTGGTGTCCCAAATAGTCACAGAGATCAAAATTAAATCAAGCCCACAACTAAGTATTTTTTATATTAAGCATGGCTATAAAAGCTTCAGCTCTTCATTAACACAATAAAACAACCCCAAAAACTTCAGAAAAATTGGTTGAAAAGCAATACTATCAGATTTCTTAAACTAAGATGAAAAAGCAAAACACACCTACCAGATACCTACAAACCAGGTAGATTATCTACTGTGGCTGTGGTGGAAGGAAGAAGATCTTCTCACCTTGCTGGGTGCTTGTGTTCTGCAGGTGTTGTACAAAGAGGACCTAGGGACAGGTACCCCCACCCCTGTCACTCCAGAAATGGAGAGAGTCAAACGCAATCAAGAACACATTAGCTCGGTATTTAAAGCAATAATTCCTATAACAACTTATTTTTCCATAACATCCTAACCCATCATTTGGTTTTCTCCAGTGGTTTAGAGTCTCACCCTTTCCCTGGTAATCTTTTTAACTCCTCTGTATTCCAGCTGGTTTTGCTTTAACTTTCTTTTTAAAGTTTTTGGGTGTTTTACAACTTTACACGCATTTCTTTTAAGAACCAAAACTGGAAGTAAGCTGTGAATTTAAGGTGCTGTTCCTTTCCATGTTTGTTTTATCTTAACCCTTTATCTCCTGGTCTCTGTGGTCCTATATTTACAGAATAACCAACCATCAGCCTCTTCCTTAATATTGGCCTCTAGAAGAAGTGTGAAATTAATTTAGAAGTGATCCTAACGCTAAACATAACTCACAAACCAGATTTAATGGTTTATTTAATGGTTTTTTGCCTGTGTTGAGTGGGCTGTTTGTTTTTTTTCTTGTGGAAACTTTCTTGTACCTCACAGGTGTTATACAAAGAGGGCCTAGGGACTGGAATCCCAACACCAGTGACTCCAGAGATGGAGAGAGTCAAACGTAATCAAGAGAACGTTAGCTCGGTATTGCCAAACAAACCCGACTTCATCTCAGCTGCCAATCAAACCCCTTTAACTCCTCCTTGTTACATGATTCTGCCAATTCTTTGCTGAACTTTGAACAACCCTTCCTTCAACCACTAAAGCCCTGTTAGCATCCTTATCTTTTCATTTCCCACTCCATCTAACTCAGCTGTCAGCAAATTGTTCCTGCTGTGACACTTTAACCTCATTTATTTCAAGCAGTTAAGGAGGAGCTGATTTTTCTTCCCAGTGCAATAGCAGTAGTCCAAGTGATGATGTCACCACCCTCCTCCTCCTCAATAACAAAGTCAACCCTCCTATCAGCCTCCAGACTCACCACACTGGTTGCACTGCAAATGAAAGATGATTCTTGATGTGAAGGAAGCCAATGCAACGAGCGTCTGCTGTCTCCTTCCCTGGTGTCCTACAGGTCTTTGAGAAGACCTGGGTGGCATCCCCATGGCACTGCAAGGTGTCAAAAATGACCAAAATTGCATCTATAAGGGCAAAGAGTACTCTAGAAGTTCATTTCTATCCAGATTGCTTCTACTCCTCACACATCCCAGTCAAATGAGCATCCTGTCACAATTTATTCCGTATTTCTCTTATCAATTAGAGCAGCTTAGGACTAATTTTGACTCACTCTCACCCAATTTGGATATGACAAGAAACTCAGTCCTGAAGGAGGCTGTGTGAGAATTAACTGGACAGTTTAGAGAAGCCACTGCTGGTAAAGGTTTAGCCACATTCTGTTGTCTCTGAGATTGTCACAGCTCTCTCTCAGAAGCTGGGGAGCCTCTTTAGAAACCTTAGAGGCAAAGCTGCTTTTTTTGGAGTGAGGAGACCCCTTTGCAAAGAGTTTTCAGGTACCCTGGCCCAGCTGTGCCTCACACAAACCACTCCTGCAGGTCTTGCTGCTGTTATTTGTGTGCACCCAGGCGAGGTGACAGCAAACCTCCTCCTGATATTAGCTGATTCTTTTCTATGCCCCTTTTTTTTGCTACCCTTTGAACAAGGCTGACAAAATTCTGTTTTTCATACTGTGAAGTTTTCCTATATTACATGACTTGTCTTCTCTCTTTCTCTCTCTTCCTTTTTCCTTCTTGTTTTCCTTTTTCCTTCTTGTTTTCCTTTTTCCTTCTTGTTTTCCTTTTTCCTTCTTGTTTTCCTTTTCCCTTCTTCCGTTTTCCTTTTTCCTTCTTCCTTTTTCCTTTTTCCTTCTTCCTTTTTCCTTTCTTTTTCCTTTTTTTCCCCCCTTCTGGTTTTTTTTTATGCTTCCCTGTTGGCACACAGGTCTTGTACAAAGAGGGGCTGGGCATTGGGACCCCAGTTCCTGTCACTCCTGAGATGGAGAGGGTTAAACGCAATCAAGAAAACTTTAGCTCGGTATTTTTTTTATTGTCATTTAATTAAAAATATTCCCTATAACTATTGAACGCCTGCAAATTTTCCCCTCTAATTAGAAACATAGAAACATCCCCTTTCTGCTGTGAAATGCTTCAATCAGATATCTTCCATGCACTTGTTTTTTTGCAAAGATATATTTTATAATCATAACACTTAATGCTTCTTGTCCTTTAAAGCTTTTTTTTTTCTAACTTATTTTGCAGTTTAAGAAAACAAAGTGGGGTCTTTTGTTTATTTGCTTTATTCCACTCCTCTAATGCTTTATTATCCTCCTGAAGCATAGCTAAGAATTAGGCTGCAGCATTTCTAGCTCCCTTTGAATTTATCACAAATATTAACTGATATACTTCCTAATTTTTCCTGGTTTCTGCTATATTTAGTAGGCATAAAAATGATGTGATAGGCATAAAAATGATGTGATAAAAATCAAATGTGATTTTTTTTTTTTTTTTAAACTCAGCAGAGTGTTGCTGTTGTTTGCTTGATCCTTTTTCTTCTTTTTAACACAGCCCTGTTACCCCACAGGTGTTGTACAAGGAGGACCTGGGGACAGGAACCCCCACCCCTGTCACCCCTGAGATTGAAAGAGTCAAACGCAATCAAGAAAACTTTAGCTCGGTATTTTTAATTTTCCTTTGAAAAGCAGCCAATTCCCTTTTTAATCTATTTTAAAATCATTTTAACACCAAAAAAAAATACTTTTGTATTTCCCTGTAA
>NW_008619739.1:0-11606 GCF_000691845.1 Merops nubicus | reverse complement strand
GCGCCAGGGGCACGCCGGGCCAGAGGTCTGTGGCGCTTGAGTAGCTGTCAGGATGATAGCTGACCTCCCTCTGTAAAAAATAGGACTGCTGGGAGAGGAGGGAAGAGCCAGCATGAAAGGGTGAAAACACCCTAGCTGAGAATTTCAAAGAGATAGCCATCCAATTTGCCTTAAAATTAGTAGGTGATGGATTTCCAAAACTCTCAAGCACTTGGGGAAAAAAAAATAAAATCCACAGCTATTTTAGAAAACTGCAAAGGCAGAGGTGGGAATGGATGGTACAGACCAACAAAACAAATTGGTGGATTATACCCAAAGAAACATTTCTTTCTTATTTGTAAACATTTCTTTCTTAGTTTGAGCTTGGTGGTAGGGTAAATTTTCAAAGCAGTTGTACTTTCATTAGCGATTAATCCAGTACAACATATTCAATCCATAGTGAAATCAATTGTAATTTGATCCTGTCTCATGATGATAGAAGGAACAGAAAACACTTCCTGAGGCCAGAATCGATACCCAAAACTGTAGACAGTTTTAAAGATACTGGTCTGGAAAAGAAATACCTCTTTTTTTTTTCTCAGCCAAGTCAAAGAGGTGATTCATATGAAATATATGCACTTTTCATTAAAGAAATATCTTGCTCTGAATTTCCAAAAGGTTTACTGCCTTCCTCCCCAAGCTTGACATGCAGTAAAGCATGCCTTTAAACTGCTGTGAATCTTTACAGTGACCTTTGATCTCATGGTGCTTCAGCTTTCAACCCCTGTTCTCATTAAGAGGCTCCTATTTTTGAGGCATAAACTAATATGGATGAGAGGACAAATAAAGTGACATGTTCCAGTATTAGCATTAAACTGTACTTCTGCCCATAAGCTTCTCGTCTCATTTTCTCCCTCTTTCTTCATTTATGCATCCAGCGCTCTCTGAGAAGACATCCCAAGGTACCTGGCAAGTCACTGTACACAGTTAGAAATGCAGATGGACACATGGGACAGAGGGGCTGGGACCCAGGCTTACCTGCCACTTCTTGTGACTGGTGCAGCACTGTGTGGAAGGGGGGGGCGGGCCCCCCGCCTCCCCTGCCACTTCTTGTGACTGGTGCAGCACTGTGTGGCAGATGCACCCACCCTGGCAAAGAGCTGGCAAAATGCTGATAAAGACAGGGGCTTGCAGGTCCATACCTTGCCTGTGTCATACACTGCTCCCAACTAGTCAGAACGACCACAGATCAGACTCAACTAGGGCACACATGGAGCCCCACTGGGGAGTCGGTTTGAGTGGATCCTCCTCGAGGCAGTGGGCCTGCAGTCAGAGGCTCTTCACTGGGATCCAGACACCACCAAAGGAACCTTCCTGGAATTGAGTGAGCCCTAGTCCCCTCGCCCCCCCCCCATCTGAGTCCTTGTCCCCTTTTGCATGAGTGACCTTCTTTCTGGTTACCCTTGTGGGGAAGACTTTCCCTTTTATGTGTGAGTGTGCACATGTTCTGGTTCAGCTTTCTGAAAAGAATATTCCTAAAACTTAGGAATTAGTTGTGTAGTACAATATTCCTGTCTGACATACGAACTTGGAATTTTCTTTGGTCTGTCAGAGCGATGGGTAATTTTTGTTTGTAATAAATCTGCATTTTGGGTAGCTACTGCTGTTGGTTTTGTGGGTATCTCTGTGACACACCGCACATGTAAATAACCTCACTACTCATAGGGCAACCCAGGACCTTAAGCAGGTCAGAACTAAAGGCAAAATTTGGCCTTTCATTTTAAAAAAAGGATCTATATATTCGTGCCACAAATATTTTATAAATACTTGTTTGGCAATAACCAGTTAGAGAGTACATCCTGACCTCCAAGGGAGTGGATTGAAGTGAAGATGTCGACACCGAGACACGCTGTTAATGCAACATTTCTGAACTTGATTTTCTTGTACCATCAAGAGTGCAGTATGCCAGAAACCTGATCCCTGGGGACCGTTCAAGGTTGAGCTCCTGAAGAATGCCGCTCATGCCAGTCATTGCTACAGATGGGATCGCTTGTTTACTGTCTGGAATCACTCCTCTGTTCCTCTGCCTTCTGAAGTTAAAAAGGAGCACTGCCTGTAATAATTTGTTTTGCTTTTCCCATAAATTTGCCTCCTAAACTTAAACACAGCATTCCAAAATGAACCAAAATATCACTGAAAACCTCTGCTCTTATCTCTTCGCTGTCTGGCTTTGTGCAACATTCTCCATGACAACCAGTAGCAGCAAGCAACACAACCAAAGCCTAAGACAACAGCAGGGTACATAAGCATGAACATAAATTAAGAGAAACATAAGTAATTTTTATCTACGAAAAATAAATTCCTAAGCAAAGACGCCACTTTATACATTCTCCCAGACTTCATTAACTTCCTACTGAATAGGTATTCTGGAAATGCCCCACAACAATGTCTGTCTATCTCTCTTCCTACCTATCTAGAGATATAGATAAAGAATCAACTTCTACTAGAAGTAGAATTTTTTTTTTTTTTCTGCAGCTAAATACGTAATAGTTTATGTTAGGTTGGTGTGTACAATAGGTCGCTTCTTGCACACAGCTCTTAGCAGTGAACTGTCTTGTAATGTTGTGTTAGAAAAGAAGTATTCCGCCTCAAAAATACTTTCTCAAAAGTAACATTTTTGCTTTAGGTTTTGGGTTGGATTTGAGTTGTGAGACTGTAATATTCAAGACAACTGTGGAAAATACAAGTGTCTTCTTCTGTCATAAACTGGCTGGTTTTCCCCCCTTATCACTCCTGTGACCACTTCTGATCTCAGCAGCAGTCAGTGATGACAGAAGGTGACATCACAAACTGCAGTGATCTCACTAATGAAAGGGTTTTCCAGTTATCATGCTGTCTAACCTCACAGGTAGCGTGTTGCTGCCTGTGTTCCTGGTGATAGGACTAGGGAGCCACGCTGCCTCCTGCAGATGACATCGCATGTGCATAGGACAGATAGCAGAAGGAGCAGGTAAAGTATCAGTCGAGGTGAACAGCATTGTTAGTCAAAGGCTGTTCCTTCTTGCATGACTGCATAGCCAGAATCCCTGCAGATGGGACAGCCAGGGTAGATGTACTACGATGCTGCTGTGTCATCACGAATTCCTGTATATGCTCCTTCTGACTCCAGGGCTTGGCTTTTCAAGGTGGGTTGCCACTTCCAACGGGATCTTCCTCTGATGGCTATTTCAGCTGCCACACACAAACTGCCTCATCTGCTCCAGAGCATGGAACTGGCCAATTAGTGGGGAGAATTATTTTTGCACAGCTGGCAGCTGGAACAGCTGTCTATTAAATTTGTTTATGCCAGGGCCCTGAGCTGCTTGTGCTGTACTGTAACACACTGCAAGAACTTTGTGTTTTTAGGAGGAAATTTATGTTTGTGCAGAAAGGTGTGATGAGCCTCCCCTGTGATGAAAGTCTTTTTCAAGCATCTAGACTGATCTGAAAATCTGAATATTTACCTGTTTGTTACTTCATCTCCGATCCCCAGCACCATGTTCCTCAAGCAAAAGCAGAAGGATTCACTGCCTTGAGTTCAAAACCTGCTGTATTCTGCATGCTGATCATCCATGACAGTTATCAGAAAATATTATTTTGTTTCAGTGCTTTCATTATTGAAATTTATATTTCCCACCATAAGTGAGACACAGACTCTTCACATTTTTTCTGTAAGGAAATACCCAATAATTTTGCCTTGGAAATTATATTTGTCTACCAGAGAATGCTCAGTTATGAAAGCCGAAAAGACAGATAAATTTAGTGGAGTCTTATCTACTTTAACTGTCTTTGATGGTGTGAACAAATCACCATTTTTTAAAAAAGAACCCAATATAAGACTGTTCTGTGAGAGCACTGACCATTGTTTTAAGGCAAGTGAGTCACGGTCTAACTCTTCCAAAAGAGTGTGTGTGTAGGGGAGGGGGAATGATGCGCCCCAGACACCACTGTAATCTGTGAAGATGTCTGTAACAACCAACACTCTCCCTAATGAGACCTCAGAATGTCTTGATGATCTTCTCTAATTGCTTTGTATAATTGGAAGATGCTGCAGCCCCACTCTGCACTAAGGATGAGCATTTCAAAATTGCTAATCTGTGGATTGTATGAATATGGCTCTAATTGGGCTGGGGAGGGGGATGTTAGTGTTTTGGTTTGGATTTTTTTTTCAGTCTTGATTATTTAAGGAAGAAAGCAATGTAAATCAGTGGTCAGATATATTGGTTATCAAATTGCTAACATAAAGCATCATTGAACAACAAAATTGCCTGTATAACTGCATTAAAAACGGTTGTTTGCTGTCAGGATTTTACAGGAGAATTATTCTGTACTGAAGTTATCTCATTAATGTGCTGATCCTTTTGGTTCATGAAGGGATTTGTACTGTTAGCAAGGGACCACCAACATTTCTTAATACTTCTCTTGTTTCCACTAAATGAATAGTTCTTTCCAAAATTCTCACTTTCATGCACCACGCAAACAACCAGAAAGGTCATCTGTAGGAGCAGCTTTAAAAATGTAAATGTTTATAATGAAAACACACATGAGACTGTCAACCTGGCTTCCTCCATTCAGGAGCAAGGTTCAGTGAGGTCTGCAGGCAGGAGGGAGTGGGTTTGCTCTTCTGCATCCCCAGCAGACAGAGCCACTTTGCAAAATGTAGTCCTAGCCCCCGATGCTGGTCCAGCCCACCCCTGAGCTGCTAGGAAAGGGAACAGAGGGTCTGCCCTTGTGGCTGCTGCTTTCCCAGTTCCCTGTGCTGCCACACTGTTGCTGTAGGTACAACCATCATCCTCCTTGCCGCTTTGGGCTAGACATCAAAACAGTGCCTGTGACAGTCGTGGTCTCAAGTGCTTCCTGCAGCTTCACTGGTAGCTCTGGGCATTAGTGCTGTGGAAACGATGATATGTGAGGCCAAAAAGTTAATGGAAAAGTTGGGCAGTCTGATTTTACTTTTTTTTTTTTTTCCTCAGTCTTTCCACCTAAGACAAGGATGGCTAATTTAAAGCCAATGTTGAAAAGTTACATTTGCTTTTCATTCTGTCTCCTTTTCCAAGGTAGGCTCCTCATCCCTGACAAGGTTTCATGTCCCATCAGAGCTTCACAATGAGACACACAGCTGCCCTTGGCTGCCATCCAGGGACTTCCCTGAGTGTGGAGGACAGTAAGTCAGCCCATACAGCATCCCACTCTTGCCCATCCCCTACCTCTGCCTGGCATAACAGAAATAGCCAGCAAATGCAGTTCTGAGCAGTTCCCCCAGGGATATGGCAGTAGGTCAAGCTGTGTTCAGTTGTGCCAGAAGTTATCCCTACTCCTGGCTGCCCAGCAGGGCTTAGAGGGGCAGAATATGTGAAAATCCACATGAACCCTCCCCCTTCCTTTAGGGTCTTGAGGGAACAGATTCCTCCATCTAAGTTTGGCACCTCACCGGGGCACCAAGTTAGGAACCCTGTCCTCCTTTGTATAGTCAGAGGGAGAGAAAGACCTCTCCAAAAATCAGTGCATACCACCCAGATGGAGTTCTCAGTCACAGTACGGAGGGCATTTATCGCCTTGCACCACAGTGGGACCCTATGCCTAGTTAGGCATATATGAAGGTACTTCACAAAATAGTCTCCCTTCACCACTTCAAGCTAGAAGGGTGATATTTATGTGTGGAAGCTGCCAAATCCTTTAACGTGCTGTCAGACTTGAAGAGTCGTGAGCTCCTTGCTATAGATTAGTCTGCGTTTATCTCCATGCTGTGCTAATGGTTGCAAAAGATACGTGATGCAACCCTTCTTCCAGGACCAGATCTCTTCCTCAGTACCAGTATGGCATTTAGAGTACACAGCCACAAGAGACTAAAAGATGCTGTAATTCTCTAGCTTAGCTACTGGAAAGCCATGATATCTAGAGCAATGGTTTCCAGCATGTGACTAAGTTATAAGCTTGAGTTTTATCATGGAAAACGTCTGCCAGTCCTATCATCTGACATTGCCTACACTATCTATACTTCCATAATCAACTGTACAGAGGGAGAGACTTGACAAGGAAAACCACATCTGCAGCACACTATGCGTTCATAATACTGTAGCTCGTTTGCTAGAAAACTGGCAAAAAAAAAAAAAAAAAAGGATGAGGAAAGGAGTGTGAGCACAGATGAGGCAGCCTTACTACCCTTTCTGATCACTACCATCAGCAAAGCTTTGTGGTGTTTGCCCCATTCTTTTTTTTTTTTTTTTTTTTTTAATGATTTTTCTTCAGGAGCACAAAAGATATGGGAGATAGAATCTAGCACTTCATCATCTCTCTCATAATCTCTTATAACGAAAATGTGTTAATTTGGAAAAATAACAAGGAGGATAAAAGGATGATTTATGAACACGCATAGACTAATAAATAAGCTTATAACTTTGCAAAAGAGCCATTGTTAAATATGTTTTACATTTGAACGGCTATAAAATTTTTAAAGAAAGCTCTGGTGAGTCTGGTTTTAATGAAGTCTTTTGTCTCTCCAAGGCAGCATATTCCATGTGGAGAAGGTTATTTTCCCCCCATTTCTGATATAGTTAAGTCTCACAGAGATAGCCAGGGCACTTGTTAATAGCCGCTATACATTGTTCTTTTCAAAAGGAACAAGAAATCCTGCTATTCAACACATTCCCTTAGCATGCACTTGAAGCGGTGGCTGCCAAACAAAGTGTCAAGCACGCAAAGTTGGGATCTCTCCTGAGAAAATGGTCAGTGCCAAAAATACGACTAGCAGCCCCCAAGGAGGGGTGAAAAATACAGGATCCGTGCTGTGTGTTCATGCCTAGCGAGCACATGTAGGCTGGTTGTCCTTTTCAAAAGCTTTGCTTTTCACACCCTGAAAGCCCAGCACTTGTGACTTTTGTTTACCTCCATCACCTCCTGCTTCCCTGCTCCTTCTGCTGGCTTCCCAATGATTTCCTTGACACTCAGGTGTATGACTTGCTGAGATTTATTTTTTTTTTTCCTGTATGCTGTTCTCCAGGGTAAAAGATACAATTTGTGTGTCAAAGTTTGTTTTTTTTTTTTAACTGTGCTGGTCAAAATAAACACAAACACAAGCCCCTGAGGTTATGTATACATTCCAGCATTTGAAAATGAGCAGTATTGCACAAAGTGTTAACTACATTTTAAAACTGACATGTTAACTGAGCTTGTTATAAAAGCAGGTCATATGATGAAAAACAAAGCCTGTTGTGAATGTAAAATGTCTGTAACTGATGTGAAGGTTGTTTGTCTCTAGCTTTTAATTAAAATTTTGCATACAAAGGGCAATTCCAATCTAAAAACAGAAACCCCCTGGTAGAACTAGCAGTTTGGGAGGTAGAAATGTAGGGTGCTGTTCTTTCAGTGAACCAGCAATCTCTTCTCACTGGAACTTGGGTAGGGCAGAGTCCCTCAGTTCTTTGACCAGGGCCTACACATGAGTAGCTTCTGATCTTTCAACACATCTTTTTAGGTTGATTACCCACTGCACCTTTCCTTATGGCCCCCTGGGCCTTCTGGTATGCCCTGTGCATCCTGCTGTGGTATAGCTTCATCCATAGTTTCTCCTTATCCTCACAGGCTGCTTATACTTTTGCCTGTTCCTCCAAACGGCAGGCTGTATTAGATCTGTCCCACAACGCAAAAGCTCTCAGTAAGCAATCACATCTACACAGCATCTCTGCAGCCCATGAGTGTTCTTCCATGTTGTTAAGCTGTGAATTTCTTCAGCGGAGGGGACTCTGAGGATCAGCTCTTCACCTTGAAGCCTGGGACAACATTGCCTAGCACATCCCTTATTTCTTTTGTAGGCTTCTAGGGGAAAAATATTTTTATTCTAGTTTCCTCTTGCTGCTGTGAATTTTTCTAGACCTAGTTAAAAGCTCATAACTAGTCAAAAACCCTCTGGCTCTACCACAGCTGAAGAGGATGACATTTTTGCTAGTGCTCACTAGCTGGGTATTTTACTCCATTGGCCTCTCTGTGCATGGTAAAACCTTAGGGAAGGGGAGCAACAGTGTGAGACTGGAGCATCAGCATGATAACTGAAGGAAAAATTGATGATGGCTTCTTCTTCTTGTTCTGTAAGAGAATGTCGAGGTAAGGTGATCCTGGCAAGCTTCTTGTTCTGAAGAGAAAAGATGAGAGGAAGACAGGAGCTGTAACTCACAGATGGGTGTGATGAGTCATAAAACCTCTTGGGGATGCTTCTGAGGTAGAGATTCTCATGTGTCATCCTCTGCTGGTGGCTGCAGCTGAAGCAGGGAATCTGGTCCTGCAGGGATGCATAGCAGCTTGTAACTCACTAATTGGCTTTGAAATGAAGGGTGGCCTTTGGCATGCTCTTGCTCTCCCTCGTCTATGTGGGTGTTAGCTTGGCAGTAACTTTAAACTGCTTGCGTACTCTAGACCTGCTCCCTGCCCTTCCCTTTCTCCTTCTAAAAAAGAATGTGTTTATTACTCCTTGGCACGCCCAAGTGACGGCTTTACTTCAACTGAGTCTGCACCTTCTTTGGCTAGAGAAGCGCTCGCTCCCATCCTCCTGATTTTCATTTGGAGCCCAACGTGAGCCACTCACATCTAGCAGGTTTCACACTATCCTAGGACATCGCATGGGAAATCTACATTAGCAGCAGGTAAACTTTTACTGGACCCAGTTCAAAGGCTCTGAATGGTGATGGAGCGGAGGCTGCAGAAGGAAAACAGCCACGGTTCACGAGGCTGGTATCCCACCCACCTCACAGGGCAGGGGACAGACGGACCACGCACTGCAACACATTTTCAGCAGTACAGGCCCAGGATAATTTATGAGAGCTTATAATGCTAACTACTAATGTTAAAAATGCTATATCCTGTGTAGAGGTGGGCAAAGTAATGAAGCATTAAGTCTGGCTGCAGCTGAAACCCTGGCTCTGTCTCGGCTCCATGCCCGTGAATGAGTGAGAGTCGGGACAGAGCCAAAATGCTGAAAACTGTCTGGCATCGCTTCCTGGCGGTCACAGCGACCTGTGGTGAGCGCACCTACGTGTGCGAGTGTGTGAGTCTGTGTGTCTGTGTGTGTGTGCACAGGCGTGTGCCACGCTGGGCTCTGCTCGTGTCGTCATGCCGCGTGCTCCGATCCAAAGATCTGATGATGGTTTTGCCTCACGGGGCTAAGACAAATGTTTGGCTTGTCATAGCCTTAGCCATACCTTCAAACCTTTTGGCTTGTCTCAGAGTAATGTTTAGACATAGTTGGAGACATCTTTCAGCGGGGCCTATCTCCAGGACTGCAAGACATAATGAATTGTTCCTCCTCCCCAAAAGGTAAACTGCTGCTGAACTCTCAGCACTGTGTTCACCTGCTTGATGAAACATGTTTTGAATTACATAAGACTAAGCGATATTTAGTTTACCAAGGAGAGGCGGTGAGAGGTTTGCACCTAACAGAAGATTATCCCTGAGCCACATTTGTAGCTGAAGAAAGCCTAAACCGAAAGCATTTGCACTAGATTTTGAACAGCTCAGAGGTGGGCACTAGCATTCCCACCAGCCTTTTATAAAATCTGAACCGATTTTAAAAACCTGGGTCTAGATTTGTCCCCAACTTGGGGCAAATATTAATTTCTTTTCCAATTCAAGATAATCTCTAATCTCTGGAAATTTAGCCAAAGACTTCCTGTTAATTCACACTCTTTGAAAGTTGGACTTTTCTAATGTTGGGAATGGATATGACAGAGTTTTGCATGAGAATTACAAGTATTTTGAATCCAGACACATCCACTTATATTTTGAATTCCCATCCTAATATTTTAATTATTATATTTTGAATTCCCATTACATCCACGTAAACACAAACAATATTTTTTTTTCATGTCGAGTGATAGTTGCTGCGTTGCATATGCTTTCAATGCAAACAATAAGTGAGCAGTGAAGTCATGCAAATCCCCATCTCAAACCACTCATGATTTCCTTTTTTTGACCTCAAGTACTTCTTGCTGACTGCCCACGAGTCCCAGCCTTCGTGCTAAACACCCAAGGGGCTCTCGATCATACTGTCCTTTTCCTGTGCTTCTGCGGTCTTTCATCTGCAGAGGGAAGTGCCAATAATTGCATAACATGTTTTTGGATTTATTTTGGGAGTGGCTTTTATGCACTGTAAAACTATAGACTTGATACACCTGGGCTTGGTTGAGACGCTTAGCATCTTCAGACTTTGCTAGGAAGTGGATGCTGTTCTGTGACTGAGGGAATCAGGAAACCTGTGTTGTGTGCCTGTCCGTGTTTGCAGTCTCGCTGGGTGGCCTTCAGCTGTTAGCTTTCTGTTCCGTGCTCCCATCTCTGTAGTAGAGGGATGATAACAATTCCCAACTTTTCTGTGAAGCCAGATACTAGAGTTAGATACTCTAATCAGGGATAGCATGTCATGGCAATGATTAGATAAAACTCTCTCACTCCCCAGCCACCTCCACTCACACGTGTGCGTGTCGGTGCACACAACCTCCCCCATGTATGCTGTGTGCACACATACATGTATCTTTCCCTCACGCACGCAAGCATACACAGTGCTCTGGGGGGTATTCAGAGTGCTGAGGAAAAGGCAGGCTGAACAGAAACAAATTTCAGCAGAAACACTAAAGAGACTGACGTTTAAATAAGGATTTTGCATGCCACATGCTTGGGAAAACATTTAATTTAGTTTCTTATTGAGTACAACAGCAGAGCATTCTTAAGAAGGCACTTAAAGAAAACCCTAAAATTATTCCCCCTCCCCCGCCCTTTTTTTTTGAATGTATAGGAAAGCTTAGAAACAAACCTTTCCTTGTACTTTAATTGGCTGAAAATCATGTGGGTTTTTTTCCTGATTTCCACTTCAACCTTTGTTTTGCCCTGCCTAAAAGCGTGCTGATGTTGTGGTCAAGACACTTGCTCAGTCCTGTCTTTATATTGTGTTCACAGGCAACATCTGTGAAACAAGGGCTGAGGAGCAGGCAACAAATTTTGTATGCGTTAAGAATCGTGAATTTTATTCAAAAATGGAGAGTTTAAAAACTGGAAATATTAAGTTTGCAGTACTTTCCATTGGCTTTTTGTTTATTTGTTTTGAGGTGGGCTTCTGGGTGTGTAAAATTATCTGCCATGTAGCTAGCCGGGGGAAAAAACCTAACAAGAATGTTGTGTTGAGTGGCAAGAAAAATTACATTATCAAGGGAGTCAGGATAAAACATAGGGTGGGAAGCATGACAGTCCTTTCTGTCTTTGCTTCCCCACTTATATCCCAGCTACCTGAGAACAGTCAGACAAGGGGCAAGACTGAAAAGTTTGAAAAGAGTGAAATGCAAAGTGGAGTGCAGGTGTTGAGACGAAATGCTGATAATAGCAGGCACCACAGACAGTGAAATCTACATCTTGAGAGGGCTTCAATGACAGATGAAGTTTGACTGAAATAACTTGGTGACTTGAGCAGACGTTTTACTCAGTTTGTTTTTTAAAACAGTTCAAACAAACGAAAACTACGTGTTTTTCGGGCCAGCTAAATCCACTGTTCACAAGCTTTACGCCTGTATTGACTTCCACCCTGAGGCACCGAAAGCACGCCAGAGCCAGAG
>NW_008619738.1:0-2449 GCF_000691845.1 Merops nubicus | reverse complement strand
AAAAAAAAGGATGATGTGAGCTTGGCTGGTAGCTCCTGATCTCCTCTCTCACCTAGGCTCTGGATGGCTTCGTGCTGGTGGTGACCTCAGAAGGACTGATATTTTACTCCTCCCACACCATTCAGGACTATCTGGGCTTTCACCAGGTTGGTGGGACACCTCTTGGCTCTCCGTGGAGGCTTTGCAGAGTGGGTGGACAACAGCCCCAGGGTCCCTGCTAGGAGGAAGCCCTGGAGGGATCACAGGGTCTTGAGGAGGGGGCTGCTTGGGGCTTTTCCTTGGGTCTTGTGGATGACCCCATGGTGCCAGATGTGGTCACTGGGAGGGGTCAAAGCAACTCATAGAGTCCTCCAGTCATTGTGGTTGGGGGTTGCTCCCCCACATCTGGCTTTCCCCAACATCTGGGGCAGATGAGGACTGGGCAGAGGGAGGAAGTTGGGTTTTTTTGAGAGAGAGCAGGTGCCTTTTTCTCCTGGGAGCAGTGTAGGGGTGAGGAACTGCTGCTGGTTTCTTCCCAAACCCTTGTTTTCATAACTCAACAGCAGGATGTTGAAGGACACCACGTTATGGGGAGAAGCATGTTGGAGTGGAGCTGTAGCACTGGTGCTGGTGGCTCTTTCAGAGGGCAAAATAACTCTGCCCCAACATGAGCAAGGGATCCTTAGAGCCAGATGCTCTTCCCACCTTCCATCTCTGGTGGAAAGTGTCCAACCAACCTCATTCCTCCAGGAAAACTAGGTGGGATATGGCCAACTGGAGCTACAACAGCCTCCTTCCAGTTGGGGTGTGAAGACTGGTGGCTGTCCCCAAGCTGTAGAGCTCAGGGGGTTGTATTTTGTCTCCAGACAGATGTCCTACACCAGAACATCTTCCAGCTGATCCACACTGAGGACCAGCAGGAGTTCAGACGCAACCTCCACTGGGCCCTGGACCCACCCCACGTTCCTCAGGGTGATCCTTCTCCAGAAGGTAAAGCCTGAGAACCCAGACAGCCCTAGAAACTGGGAACCCATCTCCAGGCCACTGCTTCTGTGGGGCTCACCAATTTGTGGCTCAAAGCCACGGGTTCCCCCAGAAGCTCGTGGCTTTTCGTGGGTCTCCGTGGCTGTGCCCTGCCAATGGCCACAGTTCTCAGTGCTGGGGACCTCCAGCTCTTGCTGGGGACTCTCTGCTTGCTCCTTTCTTAACCCTTTTCTCCCACAGAGGGGAGAAGTCTCAGTTCTTCTGCTGTCACCTACAAACCACACCAGTTGCCCCCAACAAACTCCTCCTTCCTGGAGAGAAGCTTCGTCTGCCGCTTTCGTTGCCTCCTGGATCACTCCTCTGGCTTCCTGGTGAGTACAGACCCACAGCAGGAAGGGGTGCAGGTTCACCCCCAAAAACCTCCAGGCCACTGCTGTGCAAGGCCTTTGACACAGTAAACAACAACCCCACCCCCCTGCTCCTTTCTGCCCCCTGCAGCACCTGCCAGTCTCAAGGAGGAGAGAGATCTTCTGGTTTGTCATCAGGTTGCTCTGCACCTACAACCTCTCCCTGGGGGTTTGGTTCCTCTCCTCTCAGAGGGGCTGAATTGTGAAGGAAAGTTCTTTTTCTCCACACTTTTTCCTAGGTTTTTGTGTTCAAAGGATGGCTCAAAACCGAGTGGGTGGTGTTCATCCTGGCTGCTCTCTTTGTTGGTGGGGTTCTTACCTTCATCACCCTACATCTAGTGCCCTTGTTTCTCCCACTCCACTCATTTTAGTCTGGAAACTGAGCACGAAGAGTCTTGATCATCCCTTCTGTAGAAGCAATCACAGAATCATGGAGAACTTTGGGTGGGAAGGGACCTTTTAAGGCCATTCTGGTCCAACTCCCCCTTGCAAGGAGCAGGGACAACTAGAGCAGGGTGCTCAGAGCTCCATCCAACCTCCCCTGGGATGATTCCAGGGATGGGGCAGCGACCACCTCTCTGGGCAACTTGGGGTCTCCCCACCCTCAGTGGTCCAAAATTTCTTCCTTTGATCCAGCCTCAATCTCCCTCTTTGAGCTTCAAACCATCTCCCCTTCTCCTGTCCCAACAGACCCTGTTGCAAAGTCTCTCCCCAAACCAAACTGAACCTTCCCTCTCTTCCCAGGCTTTAAACCTCCAAGGCAGGCTGAAGTTGCTCCAGGGGCAGAACAGAAGATCTGAGGAGGGGTCTTCTCTGCCCCCCCAGCTCGCCCTCTTTGCCATCTCCACCCCTTTGCAGCCCCCCTCCATCCTACAGATCCGAACCAAGAACTTGATCTTCAGGACCAAGCACAAGCTGGACTTCACCCCTTTGGCCTGTGATGCCAAGTAAGCAGCAGAGGGCTGGGAGAGGGGGTGGGTGGTGCCCAGAGCTTCCCAGCCCCTCACCTGGGTGGTGACAGTGGCACTGAGGGCACCCCTCAGCAAGTTTGTTGAGGACACCGAGCTGTGTGGTGGGGC
>NW_008619737.1:0-254 GCF_000691845.1 Merops nubicus | reverse complement strand
GAGACTCCACTGAAGTCCAGAACTATTAAGGGGCCCCAGGTGTCCAAAGCTCCTAAGAGTCCTCAGAAGAGCAGAAGTACTCAGAGTCCCCCAACATCCATAACTCCTGGGACTCCCCGGACATCCAGAGGTACTGAGAGTCCCTGGATGTCCAAAACTGCTGAGACACAGGCAAAGACCAAAAGCTCTGAGAACTCCCAGCAGAGCACAACACCTGAGACACCCCACAACACCCAAACAACTGAGAGACCCCA
>NW_008619736.1:0-12438 GCF_000691845.1 Merops nubicus | reverse complement strand
CGCCGCGGCGGCGCGGGAGAGCTCGGCGCCCTTTGCCGCGGGGCAGAGGCCTTGAGGAGCCCCGAAAGGACCGGCCGCGTCTGGGAGAGACGGTTACGGCCTCTGGTTGTGCCTCTGCCCGGACGGGCCCAGCAAGCAGTGAAAGACAAGGTTTTCTAAAACAATTGCCAATATGTTGCTACACCAGCTAAAATATCATACTTGTAAGGTTCCAAAACAATGCATTTATTTGTCTCCAATGCACAGAATTCATTATCAATGAATTTTGAAATGTTTCAGTTCTTGGACGTTTAGTCACTTCATCCACCGTTTCAAACTTCATTTGTGAAGTGTGGTGTGAACGTGAAGTAGTTTTACTGAATCCTTTTTACTGACACGGGGACATGTAAAACAACCTTCTGAACGGTTGAGCTGCTGTGGTAGGGTTTCGGTGGGTTTTTGGGTCCCTTTCCTCTAAGGAACTTCTCTGCCATTTGCAGAGGTGAATTCAGCTCTTAACAGGGTGAAGAGCACAAGAAAGAGCATGTCTCTGGTTGCAGTTTTGACATGTTACAGTCTGGAAGTGATGTCCTTATCTATTAAGTTAATAACTTGAGAGAAAAGTATGCAGATAGGAAGGTGTGTTACAAGTGAAACTATACTTCCCTCCTGCTTACAATTAACACTTTTCGTTCTATATTACCCAGTTATCACCCTTTTATCCAATTTTCTCTGTTGTATTCATAGATCCTTGTCTAGAGAATACATCAAATAACCTATAGTCTTCTAGGGAGTAATTAGCATGCATGTGCTGCACTGGTTTTGTGTGTGCCTTGAGGAACACTTGGAAGTGAAACCTATCCTGACTGTTTTAATATCAGGATATACTAGCAAAATTGCACTTAATGTATGGGAAAATCATTATTTAACTTTCTTCTGCTTCCAGGCTCATAACATTAGATAATAAAAACAGCATGATGAAAATACAAACTGCTCTTCAGTGTGGGAAAGAAAGGTGACATTAGTCAAACAAGCTGCATAAAATTTTGTTCGTTTTTAATTGCCAAGTTTGGTAGTTACCTTTATATTATTATTAAGGGGAAATGTCCTGAAGATGGATGGGATGAAAGCACCATAGAACTGTTTCTTCATGAACTTGCTATAATGGACAGCAATAACTTTCTGGGCAACTGTGGTGTAGGTGAGAGGGAAGGAAGAGTGGCATCAGGACTCGTTGCCCGAAGGCATTACAGGTACAAATTACTAGCAATTTGAATTATTCAGATTTATTATTAGTGCTTTTAAATGGCATGGTTTATTCTGTCATCTTATCTGAGGCCATGGTAGCATTTGAACAAAACAATATAATGCAATACTGAATTGATAAAACTTTCTGCAGTGAATTTTCTTTAATGACTCATTGGAAAGTCTTGAACAAAACACAGCTCTTTTGTCAGGGCTATATCCTGTATGCTGGACTGGTAGAAGCTTCAGGTGTTGAGTTGACTGCATGCAAGGACAGTAGAGGTCTTCCTGGTTTAAAATAATCTGTGTATTACTTGTTGGTTTTAATAGTGTGCAGCTTTTCATCAGTATATTATTAAAAACTACTGCATATTGTAGCTGTAAAATATCAAACATGTCCACAACAGTGGACAGCTATTTGCGTTTTGTCATATTTAATATCTTTATAAGAGAGAAATTTCCTGGAATGTTTCTCTGTGAAAGATTAACATAAAAGCAAGTCAGAGACCAGAAATTTAGTAAGCTTTACCATATTGAAGTTAAATTTCTTAGGCTTAATGACTTTCATAAGACCTACAGTACCATGAAAAATTAATGAAGAAAGCCAGTAATACGTCAGTTTGACTTTTTTTTTGTTTTGTTTTGTATATTGCTTTCTAGTCTAGTATATGTGTGGTGAGGGAGGTAGAGGGTCACAATGGAGAGAGCATCCAAGAAGTACTGTTTTCCAACAGTGCTGGAAGAAACATGCCCAGCTTCTGGCCAGAGAGAGCCTGGGCTGGCATTTACAATCATAGAATCGTTTAGGTTGGAAAAGACCTTGAAGATCATCAAATCCAACCATTAACCTGTCTATCCAGTGCACTGCTAAATGATGTCCCTCAACTACTGCTGGTCTGGTGCAGCTCTGTCGCTTGGCATCTCACCTTCACCAGTGAGCATCAGCAGTAGCTGGAAAGGCATAGGGGTGTCCTCTACTCCGCTTAACTCTGCAGTAAGTTTTACAGGTAATTTTGGGAGTGATGGAGGTAGCAGGAGATGGTTCTCAAGCTGTCTTTCAGATCAATAAATTTTAAAGGCCAGTTGCAGAGAGGAATGCTCCATAGGAAGGAGTATGTATATGCAGAAAGGAAAAAGTAATAGTTTGAGAAAACTATTAAGAACATAGCAGCAGAATTGAGGGAAGGAAATATTTTTGATGGGGTGAGGAGTATGTGCTAGTTTCAATTATTTATCAAGCTCTTGTTGATTTCAACCTGTAGCTTGAAATGGGCAAAAAACTGAAGCTGTGAAACTGCTCCAAGAGTTCTGAATTCCATATACTCATCAACCTGTGTTTTACTCAGTTCCCAACACAGAAACAGAATTAAAGCAATAAATAGATATGTATGTTACAGCCTTGCTTGAGCAGCTGCTGCCTTTCAGCTGTGGGTAGGGTTGGTTCTGTAAGCTTAGATTTCAGAAACAGTTTCAGAATCCTCCACTCCTGAAAGGTTCTAAATAAAACCCAACATTTATAAATGGTGTTTACAAACATAATTCATAAACAGAATGCAGAGAGAGCTGGTATTGCACAAGGTGATCTTACTGCTTTCTACAACTTCCTAAAAGGAGGTTGTAGTGAGGCTGGTGTTAGTCTCTTCTCCCAGATTACTGATGATAGGACAAGAGAAAATGGCCTCGAGTGGTGTCACAGGAGGTTTTGATTGGCTATTAGGAAGAATTTCTTCACTGAGAGAGTGGTTAGGTACTGGAATGCGCTGCCCAGGGAGGTGGTGGAGCCACCATCCCTGGAGATGTTAAAAAATGAGTAGATGTAACACTTGAGGCTATGTTCTAGTGGTTAGGGAAATTTTGGGAGGAAGGTTGGACTTCATGATCCTAGAGGTCCTTTCCAACCCCAGTGATTCTGTGATAATATGATAATACATAAATTGAAGAGTAGGATGATATAGATGAAATGAAGATGTGGAAAAAGATGGGCAAAGTGATACATCAACCCAGCTGTCTTTCAGGGCCTTTTGTGACAGTATATATTATTTCTTTGCCCTATGGAGATGAAGCATTTGTCAGTGGAGTATCTGTATAATACCACGACACCTCTGGTATCCCACGCTACAGGCAGCTGATTTTTGTTTTGTTGGAGTCGTGTCTGAACACATCAGTGTTTATAATGCTAGTTCAACAGACATCAAGTGCTGAGGTGTGCTTAAAAGGAAGCCTGCCATATGCTAAAGGTGTTGCTGCTATGGGTCTTCTCCAAATTTATACTTGGATACTGGAACATTGTTTAAAAAAAAAAAGTTTCATGTGAGTACATGTAATTTGTTATAATGGAACTGGCTGTGGCAGATAGTGATGATGTGTTAGATACAGCATTTCCCACAATTGTTTATCGAGTTAAATTCTCTTCAGTCAGCAAGAATCATTACTTTGAGATGTGAAAAAACTTGATGTATGTTTTCAACTTTTTTTTACTTAGGTTGATCCATGGAATTGGAAGGTCAGGTGATATTTCTGCAGTCCAGCCTAAGGCTGCAGGGTCTAGCCTTTTGAACAAACTTGCTAATTCCATAGTTCTGGATATTGTAAAGCTGGCTGGTAGGTGTAAACCTGACAATCTCTCTTCTTTGTGGGGGCACATCATGGGTTCTTCATGTTAATGTCTGGCTTTGTTTTTATGTGCAGGTGTCCAGACAGTGGCCAGCTGCTTTGTGGTTCCTATGGCAACTGGCATGAGTCTAACTCTATGTTTTTTAACGTTACGGCACAAGAGACCAAAGGCAAAATACATTATTTGGCCACGTATAGACCAGAAGTCTTGCTTTAAATCAATGATAACTGCAGGTAAGGAGGAGCCAACTGATTGCACAGTGTATTCTTCTGACTTCATCTAGCAGAGGGATCGATTCATGTGCTTGCAGTAGGATCCAGAAGAGGCCTGGCACATGGTAGTTCTAAGTGCTTTAATTGTACACTCCTGATTTCTAACATGCAGTCCATGTATGGGTTGTCTTCTTAATGCCTTGTAAAATGTAGGTGTTTGCTGAGGCATTGAGGTGTGTAAAGTAGTTAATTGAGAACACAATACCGAGTAAGTTACAGTTTGTTCTCAGGGTTGGATGCCTAATTTGCTGTTCTGAGGATTAGGTAAAGCCATGGCTCAGGGTTCAAATCTCGCTCTTAGATTTATGCGGAAGGCATGTGTGTTCTAGGAATTGTGATCAGAAGGTGACAAGCTGTCTGATTTGCACGTTCTTTTCTTTTAGAACATGAGAAGTGTTAGCTGCCCTGTTTCTTTTTAATCTTGCGGTGTCACTCAGGAAATGAGTTTGGTGCCTTTCTTCGTTCAAACCTTAATTTTTCTCAAATGGAATTCTGTGTTTACTGCACTATAAGTAGGCTAAGGATAGAAGTCTATCCCTGTAGTCAAGCTGTCCCCTCCTGCAGGCAGATGCATGGGATCAAGGAAAGGGCAAGTAAGGGAGACCGTAATTTTCCAGCTCAGTGCACATACCTGCAGGTGGTGGCATAGATTCTGGTCCTAGTTTCTAGGACACATTTATTTTTTGCACAAAATACTCATTAGATAAAAATGACTAAACAATTGGAAACAGGGACTGGATCCTGTCCAGGTGAGATGCAGAGGTGTTTAAAAGGAGTCAGATCAGAACAAAAGGAGGATTCACATAAGAAAAGTGGCAGTGTTTACAGAATATTATGCTTAATTTAGAACATCGAGCTCAGGATATTGCATTTATAATGAAGAAGGTTGTAAGGAAATATGATAGATCTGTTAGTTCTATTAATTAATTATGTGATAGCTATTTTCACCTCTAAAAAAAATTATCAGTGAAAAGTATGCCAAGAAGCAGGTGTCAGATACCTAACAACTATCTAATAAATGCAGTTTCTGTCTTCTAGATCTCTAATTGAAAATCATATTAAGGCTAACAATGTCAATAAATCATTCTAGTCCAAGCTCTTCTGTAGAGTTGGAGCCTTAAACATCAGTGTTCAGGCATGATGCTGAGCCATGAAGGAAAAATTCACATAGCTGCTGCTGTGTTATGCTGCTCTGGAAATAACTTTTTCCCTTTTGTCCTCCTCTTCTCCTTTGCTTTCATTCAAAAAACTGGACAGACCTCTGTTTTTTAAGAAAGCGAGTCACCTTAGCTAGCATGATATTGTTGCCATGCCACACGTGTTTGGGGAAGGGAATATATGGTTTCCAGTGTTTTATTCTTCAAACAGAATCTTTCCGATGTATTTATTGGTAAGTTAAAAATTTGAGCAATTACCATGGCATGCTTCCCTCTTTAAGAAACAAAACTTGTTAAGTGCTAGATTAGGTCAACCATGCCTTTGTGTAGCTGAATCTTGAAAGTATTTGAGGATGAAGATTCCACAGCTTCTCTGGGTAGAATTTGTAGTGCTGTGTTATCTTCTTGAAGCGTTGGGGTCTAAACCCCCAGCCCTGAGTCAAGGTTGGCATATGGATGATGTCAACAACCAGGCAGGAAAGACCTTCCTCTTGGTTTTCTCTCAAGGCCTGCCCAGCCTTTGGTGAAAACCAATTAGGAGGTCACCACCAGGTGCCCTGCCTTTAGAATTAACATCAGGTGTCCTGCCTTTGAAGTTAACAGCATAAAGGCTGGCTCTGCTTGCAGTGAGTGAGGGGAGATTACCTATGTAGTGGATGGACTAGGTAGGGTTTCCAGTTTTTGGAAGGGGCTCCCTGACTGCCCATTACAAGCAGCGTTCCCAGTGGTGGTGGGACACGAACACAACCAGGACAGAGAAAGGATTACGTATGTAATGATGTTGCTTTTTGGCAATTGCTGTATGATTGGAATTGATCTAATGACCTGGTTTATTCCTTCCCCCATGACCTGGTCTCTGATTTGGCTTGCTCCTTTCTTTGCTTTGTCGTATTCCATGAGTGAATGCGTTGATCTGTTTAATCACCTGGTTGTTATCCACCTCGTATCTTCCCTATATTCTCTAGAATGGAATTGAAAGGTCTGTCTGGTGTGCTTCCTGTTGATGGCAGTGTCCTTCCTACTGGGACACACAGCCAGCAAAAGGCCTCTGAAGGAAAAAAATGTTGTTCTGAACCTCTCAAGCCAAAATTTATTGTTGTTGCCTCTTACTACATCATACCAAAGAACAGAAGCGAACACTTGGAAAGGACCCACAACAATCATCTAGTCCAGCTGCTTGACAACTGCAGGGCTGCCCAAAAGGTAAAGCATATTATTAAGGGCCTTGTCCAAATGCCTCTTAAACACTGACAGTGTTGGGGCATTGACCACTGCTCTAGGAAGCCTATTCCAGTATTTGACCACCCTCAGGGTAAAGAAATGCTTCCTAACGTCCTCTCTGAACCTCCCCAGGCACAGCTTCAAACTATTCCCACATGTCCTATCTCTGGATACCAGAGAGAAGAGCTCAGCATCTCCCTCTCCACTTCCCCTACACAGGAAGTTGTAGAGAGACCCTCAGGCTCCTTTTCTGCAAACTAGACATGCCCCAGAGTCCTCAGATGCTCCTCATAGAACATTCCTTCCAGCCCCTCACCAGCTTTGTTGCCCTCATCTGGATGCATTCAAGTGTCTTCACATCATTCTTAAATTGTGGGGTCAAGAGGGCTTATCTTTGTCTCTTGCCTTTGTAGTTCCCTTTCAGATGGCTTGGTGCTGTTAGAGATCCTTCTTGGCCTGTTCAGGCCTGAAAAGTCTAGCTTGCAGTCTTTCTTTCTAAGCTGTGTGTGCTGTACTGCAGCCATCTTGGTAGCCTTCTGATGGTTCCTCACTGGTTTTTCAGCATCCCTCCTGAGCAGCCTGTTCCTGAGCTGGAAGCATTCCAGCATTTAGAAGAAGGGGATAACTTCCTTTTTTCAAGCATTTCTCTCATGTGTCCTTGAGGAAAAACCTTAGGTTCATCTGTTGTACATCTTAAATGCAAACTTAAACTGCAAACTTAAAAGAAAAGCCTTGGGAAATAGCCTGTATTTTATGATATGACAAAGTTCACTTTAAAAATGAGGTCAGACATAGATATTTTTATCTTTTAAGAAGTAATTTGGAGGTTTATAGATTGGATAAGGCAGAGGGATATGGTGAAAGACAATTCATACTGATCATCATTCCATTGCTCTGTCAACTGGCATCCCATTTTAGAAAGGCTGGCTTAGTGTGCTAGTGTTTTACAAGAATGCCACTCAAACACTTTCTTTTTAATTTAGAGGGAAAAGGTTCATCTGTTTTTAAAAAGATCTTCAAACATGTTGCTGTTGCTTGCAAACAATGTACAGTAAGCTTTTGTTTGGAGTCCAGTATTTAACACAAGTATTGCTGTAGTTTTTAGCTGTATGGATATTGTACAATAAAACAGTTTATGTATCTATGGTCTTAATCCAAGTCTGACAGAATCTGTTAAAACAACAAAAGCAGGAAGATTTTTCAGGCTTATACTGGAGCTAAGAGCCCACAAACAGAGATTTGATGGTAAAATTCAGGTCTTGCTTTTTTTTTTTTTGGCCAGGTTTTGAGCCTGTGGTAATAGAAAATGTATTAGAAGGCGATGAGCTACGGACAGACCTTGAAGCAGTGGAGGCTAAAATCACAGCTCTTGGCGCTGAAAATATTCTTTGTGTGCATTCTACAACGTCTTGCTTTGCTCCAAGGGTACCTGATAGGTAAGGAGTCTTTGTAACAAGTGTGGTATCTATTGCTGTTAAAAAAAAAAAGCAAATAATATCTCTATTACTTTGAATGTCCATCTTCCTAAAACCGCTTAAGTATGGCCAAAAAACCAGTAAAGATACTTAAGGAAAATGAGAGGATGAAAGAATATTCTGCTTTCAGAATACTACATTAAAAACATGAGAATAATCCAAGTGGTTTTCCTTCCGTCATAAAACTGAGGTTAATGAAGGATCTCTTGTGAAATGAATGTCATTTTGGCAGTGGTTTTCTTATCATTTCGTGGAAGTAGTAAAAGTAGACCTTTTTAGAAACATAGGAAATGTAGTTCTGTAGCTAATAACACATTTTAATATTATTGTTGCCTCTTCTTCTTGTCTTCTAGCCAGTAACAAATTTTCCCAGGCTGTTAATACAACTTAAAAAAAAAAGTTACAGCTAAATTTAAACTCTTTGCTTGCATTACTCTTTCAGCATTATACTGATGCTTATAGGGTGAATTAAGATACACTGGTATAAGGAAACTCTTGGAAGCATCTAGGGCAGATGTGCTGTGCAAGTATAATGTATGATTTGCCCTGCTGTAAATTACGTTGGTTCAAACATTTGCTGCCTGATTGCATGATGCTGCTACTTAGAATTTCCAGCTGTTAAATCACCATTAAAAGAAGCTGAAACCACATTGCATTCTTTGCTAATATTACATGTCCATATACATAACTTGTGTAGTTGCTACAAAGATGTCATTCAAGTGCTAGCTGAAGCTGTGATGAACGTTCGGTTTATGGATGGGAAATAGAACATCAGAGATGTTATTTCAGTGTGTACCTTGGTTGTGAAACACTTGAAAGAATTCTCAATCTGAAAGTGGCACATTGGAGTAGAGGTGTCTAAAGTACTTGGTATATTGAGTCATTTGTCCAAAATGAGCACCACTGTTACAAAACCTATTTCTCCTACATATGAAAATAAGTATCAGGAAACAAATTCATTAGATTTTACAATTGAAGAGGTGTATTCTTATGGGCTGGTGTGTAGCATGTGTATCACACTGAAGTGTGAGATGTTAGATGTCTTTTTTTGCATTGTTTTAAACGTAGTGTCTCAGTTGTTCCGCTTTAATTGTTTTTAACTTATCACAGAATTGAAAAGGTTTATGTTTAGAGTTCATCTACACTGCATGCTTTTTTGTTAATTACTTCATTATCTGGAAAAGTCAGTTGAATATTTGCAGGTTTAGGAAGGAAACATTATTGATACTGAAACATGGCAAGTAAAGATATGTTTTGCTCTGTTTTCCTATCTTAAAAAAAAAACCCAATATTTATCATAGGTTAACCCAGTTCCTAGAGGGAAGTTAAACCCGTATAATTCTGTCAGAATACTATGAACATTGCTTGAAGTCACTTGCAGATTTATTGGCTAACTTAAATCACAGCTATCAAAATTGAATAGTCTATTTTATAGCTTGGGTAAATGAATCTTTTTCCTTATCTGCCTCCTCTTTTTGACATGCAATTGTTTTGTCCTCTGCAACTAAGAGATGAATTATTAGGTAGTGGCAGTGTGTTATGATATACTACAGATACAGGGGGATTTGAAAGCACTTTCTATTTAAAGGATATTGTCAACTGTTGAAGGCCATAACATTCATCTTCCTACAGGGAGGAAAATCCCATGCAGCATTTCTGGAGGGTACCATTTTAAATGTCTATTTTTAAATACCTTGCATTTGTAAGGCTTTATTTAGTTGTGGTGGTGGTGTTTTAAAATTTTAAGTGGCTTAGGATTGTTAAAAGGTCAGGGTTTTGTGCCTGTGGACCTATAGCTTTCCTTTGAAGTGTTATTTAACTTTATGGCAATAATTCCTTAGTGTATAAACCCCCTTCCTCAGAGAGGCATCAGTTCTCAGTCTTTTACCTGCTGTTGCTGGGAGCTGTCTCTAAGACTGCTGTATTTAAAAGAGAACTAAAGGAAAAAAGAAGTCTTTATCAGTTAATGTACTTAGACTGTATCTTGTTACTTTCATTAATATTAGAAGAAAGAGCAAAGCTTTCTTTTTATGAACTTTCACAAGCAAGAGAGAAGGAAGGAATAAATTAGAAAATATCTCTGTAAGTCCTATTAGTGACTTTTAAGCACTCAAGTAGTAGTGGAACTTACATTCATGTTTTGTTTTTCTGATCTAACTAGCAGCACTTTTAGTGGTCCATTTTAGGCCCTGGAAGCAGACAAATGCTGTGCATAATTGTTTGCTTCCCTTGCAGAATCATGTATTTTCAAAATGTAGCACTCTCATCCTTGTATTGTAATATAGATCTAATTGTTCAATAGAATATTTTTAGGAAGAGTAAAGAGACTTTTCTGTCTTCAGTACTTGTAGAAGGTAGCTTATTGCTCCTTTAAGTCTGGAGTGGTGAGAAAGACAAACATACATAGCAGTACCTCCTGTGTGTCTCCAGTTTGGTGGAATTCCCTACCTGCACTTGAGAGGAAGCCTGTAAGAGGGGAACTGTTTCCCTCCGAGTCTCTGTAGCTGGTGAGGAATGAGCCTGATTAAGATCAGCAGATCAGAAGGCGAAAAACTTGCCCTGTGTAGTGTTCTGTTTCCTGAAATATTCTGTTGATGTTGCATAGTCCAGGATCCAGGATGTTGATAAATGTGAAAAATTATTGGACATGCAGCTCCTGCCAAATATCTTGGCTGTAGAAAATCAATACATACATTATACTACTGGTGTTTTCTAATCATTAAATACTTGTGATTTCTTTAGGGATGATATGGTGATGATGTTTTCCTAAGAATTGAGGTTCAGAAATTTTAATCTGAGGCTTGGAGCTGGATTTTGTTTTACATAACACTTGGTAATGTAAGAGAAATAGAATGCAGAGGAATGTCACCTCTTGGAAAGTGTTTTCATACTCTGTCACATTTTATATGAATGTCAGTAAATTACAGTGAGAGGTTGTACAGAAGGAGATAAGAGTAAAAATGTGTTTGAGGTCTAGAATTTACTGATTTTTTTTTTTTTTAAATACTACTACCTTGTAATAATTTGAAATTATTACATATTGCCTTATTTTTTCAGGTAGGTTTTATTTCTAAAATATATTCAGAAGTTTGGGCGAAATCAAAAGGTTTTTTTAAAAAATAGAGCAGGATTGGAATGCTTAAAAAAGGGCTAGTAAGTACATGTATCTTTAAAATGCTGAAGGCCCTTTCTAAAATAGTCTATGTGCCTGCATAAGTCCTAGTTTGAAAAATCTATCCAGACTGAGCCCACTGTGATTTCAGGGATTCCTAAAGGCAAGCAAAGAGTTGTCTTTATTTCTGAAAAAGCAGCTGAACAAAATTTTCATTTGTTGATCTCCACAGTCCGACATTTTAGGGTTCTTCATTCCTTTGAAGAACATCTTTTCTGTTTATCAGTTTATCTGAAATATGCAAGTGAGATTTTAGCCAAGGGGTTGAAATATTAGTTCTTTAAAATAAACAGAAGCATGTAAAAACTTCCTGTTATTGATGCTTATAATTCCCAAGACACTTCTACTAGGCCATTTACAGGTTGAATAGAAAAAAAGGAACAAAAGTGTACAGCTAAAAGTGAATACAGCTAAAGCTTTATTCATTATCATTAAAGTAGTGTTTTAAAATGCTTATGTCTGAAGCAGAATGATTTGGGATTTATTTACTGGTTTCCAGACAAAACCTTCAATGAAAAAGTTAAGCCTAGGTCCACAATTTGTAGTATATGTAAAGGGTAAAAGAATTTTCTTCTCAACCTTTATAGCTTAAGGTGACAAGTGCTGCCATGAGGTAGTAATTTCTTTTTTCTTATTTTGACCTTTTTGTAGACCCTTCAGTCTTTTAATGGTCTGAGTTGTAATGAGTTACAGTGATCAGTGCTCTCTAAATTATAATGTTACTCTCGTAGGCTAGAGGAACTGGCTGTGATTTGTGCTAATTATGACATTCCCCATATCGTCAACAATGCGTATGGAGTTCAGTCTTCAAAATGTATGCATCTTATCCAGCAGGTAGGAGCTGTGTATTTCACATCATTTTTTTTAACTAAGTATAGGTAGATCTCTGACTGTAGTCACCACTGGCAAGTTTTAGCAGATGTTTCATAGTTCTGAGACTGATCCTGTGCATGTCTGCTACTTGAATGATTTTTCTGAGAAAGCAGAGCAGAGAAATAGAATTTACAAATAATATTTGTTATTGCTGTTACATGCTTCTTATGTAATAAATCCAAATTTATTTAGGTTTTGTTTATGTTCAAGTGTCTTTCATAATGAAAAAATGTCCTTAATAAGCTGTCTTAAAATACTTCCTAAACGTTTTGACTAAAAATGAAATAATGGATCATACTTCAGTAGGGATAAAGCCTTATCAGACAGAATGCGAGTTACAGATTTTCAACTGAAGGTATAAGATTCTAGAGCAACACTTTGTAGATGTTATATGTAACGTATAGGGTGTCTCGATTCCCTGTACCCTCCC
>NW_008619735.1:2098-9312 GCF_000691845.1 Merops nubicus | reverse complement strand
TTTTTTTTTCCTTTCTCTTTTTTTTTTGTGTCTCTCTCGTTCTGGCGGAGCCGTGTGTGCGTTTCACATCTGGAGCAGCAATGTGCTGAGCTTTGCAGTTCGGCTCCGGCTGCCACCCCCTGCCCTGGGCTCGCAGGGAAATGTCCCCGGGGCGCAGCCGCCTCCTCCGGCAGCTGCTCGGGCCGGCGTGGGGAAATCCATTGAGGGGCTGGAGCGTGGCCAGAGAAGGGCAACGGAGCTGGGGAAGGGTCTAGAGGCCAAGTGTGGTGAGGAGCAGCTGAGGGAGCTGGGGGTGCTGAGCCTGGAGCAAAGGAGGCTCAGGGGAGACCTTCTGGCTCTGCACAGCTCCTGACAGGAGCCTGGAGCCAGGGGGGGGGTCGGGCTCTGCTCCCAAGTAAAAAGTAATGGGACAAAAGGAAATGGCCTCAGGTTGTGCCAGGGGAGGTTTAGGTTGGACATGAGGAAAAACTTCTTGCTCAAAAGGGTTGTCCAGGGCTGTGCCAGGCTGCCCAGGGCAGTGGTGGAGTCCCCACCCCTGGAGGGGTTTCCAAGCTGTGGAGATGTGGGGTGAGGGACACGGGGCAGTGGGGACCTGGCAGTGCTGGGGGAATGGTTGGACTGGATGGTCTTAAAGGTCACTTCCAACCAAAATGTTTCTATGAAATTACCAGGGTCGAGTTGGGCTGCTCTTAGGTCCATATCATAGAATATTTTTGGTTGGAAAAGACCTTTGAGATCATTGAGTTCAACTGTTAAATGAACACAGCCAAGAACATTCTCCATAAACATTCAGAAAAGCTGCTTTGAATGAAGGTGTTGTAGAGTGACCTCTCATGCAGCATGAGTGAGCTGAACATTTAAAAAACAAACAGAGACACTCCAGTTCTCTCTGCTTCCCTTTGACACTTAACCTCAGCAGGAGTGGGTACCTTGCCCTGGAATAAATGCCAGGACTTGGTTCCAGGGCTGTGGAGAGTTCAGCTCAAAAGTGTTTGCCAGTGACCATTCCTCCTTTCTTGGTTTAAATTCCTGCCTTCAACTTTTAAAATGGCATGGGGACAAAGTAAATGTGGTTTAAACGAACATGAGGAGCCTGTCTTGGAACATGTGGATGTGTCTATTTTTCTTCCCCAGCAGAAAATCCTGTGATTTTATAGAGATGAAATGTCTTGTGGAATGACATTCCTCTCGCCCATTATTTATTGCTGTTTTGTAACGTTAAAATGTGCTGGAGGTTTTGCAAGGCAGTTGTTTACTTCTTTTGGGACAGGAAAAGAAACCCATGAAGCAGCTCTGTGTTATTCAGGGTGTGCAATTACTCTGTATATTCCTTAAAATGGTAGGGTGGCATTCAGGGAGATGTCAGTGTCTGTACTTGCAGTCACTTAGTAGTCAGTGAGATCTTCCTGGGTATTAATAGGGTATAATCCCAGAAAACCCTCTGCTGATCATGGACATCTCATTGACCATGGAGATTGACACTTTATTTTCCTTCCTGTGATGAATTCCCTCAGGAAGTTCAGTGAGTTTTCCAGAACAGGGAAACTGTGCCTGTCTATGTCAACCAGTGCAGACATTAATCTTCTGATCTGCTTGAAGGCTGGATGACAACTCAAAAATACATTTTCAGGTCTATCAAAAGGAATCTTGGCAGTTGTCCTTTCAGGAGGTCGTGGATTTGGTTGGTTAGTCTGTGTTGTATGCAGTAGATCCGCAATAATCAATGAAATCTGTCTTGTCCAGGCTCTAAGATGAGTTCCTCTCCTTGCTGGGGATGAAATAGTTTTGTGAACCTGTACCCATCTCCAGGGGACAGGGAGAGCAGAGCTCTGCTCCATGCTGCCAGCTCTGCAAGCTCTCTCAGGACTCCAGGGCCAGCGTTGTTCCATACAATCATGGAATGGTTTGGGTGGGAAGGGACCTTCTGGGGTCATCATCCAACCCCCCTGCAGGGAGCAGGGACATCCCCAGCTAGAGCAGGGTGCTCAGAGTTGTGTCCAACCTCCCCTGGGATGGTTCCAGGGATGGGGCAGCGACCACCTCTCTGGGCGGCCTGGGCCCGGCGCTCAGAACCCTCAGGGTCAAACATTTCTCCCTTCTCTCTAGTCTAAATCTCCCTCTTTTTGTTTCAAACCATCACCCTTTGTCCTGGCACAACAGGCCCTGCTAAAATAATTGTCCCCATCTTTCCTGGTGTTCTCTTGAAGCCCTGGCAGCCCCCAGGGGGTCTCCCCAGCTGGAGCCTTCTCCTCTCAGCTGCCCCAGCCCAACTCTCTCCTGCTGGGCTCCCAGCAGAGGGGTTCCCCCCTCGGGGCATTGCTGGGGCTCCTCTGGCCCTGTTCCAGCAGGTCCATCTCTTTCTTGTGTTGAGTAGAGATGGGGAGTAAGTTATCATCTCCTGGATGGAACCCCACACTGCCAGGAGGGAACCTGGCCTGGAATTTGTAGCATAAATGGAACAAACCTGGGATTGGGCTATCTGCATTTCACTTCTTCCTCCTCCAGAGTATCATGGGAGGGTTTAAAACCCTCTGTGGGTGTGATGGGAGCAATCTGGAGCAACCTGGAGCAGCACACAACAAGAGGATGGTCATGGGGTTTGTAGATGTGGAAGGAGACACCAGTGAGAGAAGGGCAGGAGGAAATTGGGGCAGCTCCGGGCTGGGTGTGAGTCAGTTGGGGAGGCTCTTCTGGTGGTGGAGCTGTGTTACTCAGGAATTTGAGTAACTAATAAGAGCATCTTAGAATATCTGGGGTATGTTGCCATGCAAGTGCCCCCAAGCTGCTCCTGAACTACTTCCTCCAGTAAATGATTGCTGCTGGGCAGCAGAAGTGTTCATCTGTGTAATGATCTCCTCCACGTCCTGTCCTGTCACCCCATCCCCTTCCTGGTCTCTTGGTCCAGTCTGCTGTTGCTTGTCCCTGGGTTAGAGGCCACCTGCTCCAGGGGCTGAGGAGCTTTTAGCTGCTGCTCACTTTGGGGTGAAACAAAGTGCTTGGCCTGCCTGACTTGGGTAATGTTCCTATTCTGGGTGGGCATCCTCTCAAGGGGGTGAAGGAGAAGGGGCACGGGGGGCTGTGGGTTCCTGAGCCTGCCTCAGTGCTCTGTTGAGGCCAGGCATGCTGCTGTCAGGTTCCTCATCTGGCTGTGGCTGCTCTGTGCCACATGCCTTGGCTCTGGTGTTGTCCTCCTGTGGGCTGGGGGAGAGATTTACAGCTCTGCCAAGCCCTGACAGAACTGTGTGGCAACCACAGAGGAGGTTGCCAGGTTTGGGATTAAGGCAAAGTTTCTTGTCTCTGTCACTTCCTGAGGAAACTTTGGCAGCCCTTCAGAGAGACTTTGGGAGGTGGCTTGCTAACTGCCATCCAGAGTGACCTCCATCACTCCTTTCCTTTTTGGTTTTGTTTGTTACATTTTTATGCTGTGCCTGTTCATCCTAGGACCAAAGGAGTTAGGATGGAAAGAGGCTTCTTCCCAGCTGAGAGTTCATTTCTTCACCCTCCTGTTTGTGTTTCCATCCCTTGCTGGCGTGTGTGCTGCTAGCACATAGTCTGCAAATACTCCTTGGAGCTGGTGAGCCTGTGTTTTTGGGAGGAGTGGCATTCCCCCTGTGAAGGAGAAGGTTCCCTCAGGAGTTTCTCCAGAGCTGAATCTCCATTGCTAAGTATGGAGAACAGTTTATTACCTTTGATGAAGTCATGCACCTCAAATGTGTGAGTGGGTGTCTGCACGTGCAGACCATGGAGCTGAGCTCAGAGTTGTTTGATAGAGTCATTTGGAACAGGGTAATAATTTTCTTAAGGAGAAAATCCCTCTGGGTTTCTTCAGATCATGAACACCCTGGTAGGTGTCCATCCCTGGAGGTGTTCAAAAAACATGTGGGGCTGCCACTTCAGGACATGGTGTAGTGGTCGTGGTAGCGTTGGGTTGATGGTTGGACTTGATGATCTTAGAGGCCTTTTCCAGCTTTAATGGTTTGATTCTATGATTGTGTGATGATGTAATGTTCTGGATTCTGCTGGATGGAGAACAAAGTCCTGTAGCAGAGCATAGAAATGTGCCAGAGCTTTTAGTGCAGAGCTGAAGCACCTACTCTTCTTCTCTAAGTGCCTGTTCCAGTGAAGACATATGACTGAGAATCCTCTTGTTTGGGTTGGTGTTTGTAAAAGACAACAACTGCATTTCCCTTTTGACTCTGAAATGTTTCTCATTATTAATGCTCTTAGCACCTAGATGTCCCAACACCAGTAGGAGCACTGCTGTTAAAAATGCACCCCTGGATGGGTTGGACCAGTTAAGGACCTTTCTTCTCCCTGGATCCATGCAAGGGGGTCTACAGGTTCAGATGAGCAACCTACTGAAGACAGCCATACTCTGCAGGGGCAGAAGCTGTAGGTGCATCAGCAGTGCAGGGGCCTAGAACAGGACAAGAAGGACCAAAGTGGTGCTGCTGGTTGATGAAAAGCTCAACATGAGCCAACAACATGGGAGCAAATCCCAGAAAACCAACTTTATCCTGGGCTGTATCCCCAGCAGCATGGCCAGCAGGTCCATGGAGGGGATTCTCCCCCTCCTACCCTACTCTGGTGAGATGCCACCTGGAGTACTGCATCCAGCTCTGGAGGCCTTTGCACTAGGGCATGGACTTGTTGGAGCAGGTTCAGAGGAGGACACCAAAATGGTCTGAGGGCTGGAACCCCTCTGCTGGGAGGCCAGGCTGAGAGAGTTGGGGTTGGTCAGCCTGGAGAGGAGAAGGCTCCAGGGAGACCTTCTGGTGGCCTTTCTGAAGGGGGGGCTATCAGAAAGCTGGGGAGGGACTTTTTACAAGGGCTGGAAGTGGCAGGATGAGGGGTGATGGCTTCAAACTGGATTAGTAGATTTAGATTAGTAATTAGGAACAAGTTCTTTACTATGAAGGTGGTGAGACACTGGAACAGGTTGCCCAGGGAAGCTGTAGATGCCCCATCCCTGGATGTGTTCAAGCCCAGGTTGGATGGGGCTTGGAGCAACCTGCTCTAGTGGGAGGTGTTGGAACTAGATCACCTTTGAGGTCACTTCCAACCCAAAATCAGTCTGATTCTGTGACAAAGGTGGTCATGAAAAGAGGAAAGATGTGCTGATGTTGTAAATGCATGCCTGCAAAAATTTGCTCCACAAAATAGCCATCTGAGGGAAGAACAGGGACTGAGGAGTGGTTTGGGGTTTTTTTTTTTCCATGTTAATAGTTCATCATCACCCTCTGATTCATGTTTTGTTATGTCAACAAGTAGCTCCATCAGGGGAGATATTTTTGAAGGCTTGCTTTGCAGGGCTGTGTGTCTTGTGGAGTCCCTGGTGGGAAGTGTCCCTCATCAGAGCCTTTCCCTCTTCCTCCTCCCTCTCCCAGCCACTTATTTCTGGAGCAGCACATCACGTGTAAACCTGGACAATGATCTCAGGTCCACGGGGAGCTGGAAGGCAGCCAGCCAGCCATGGTTTGGGTGACTCTGTGTGCCTCATTGCCTTGGGAAATGCTTTTCTTGGTGAAGGACACCCTGAAGTTGGGGGTTCATGGGGATGTAGCATCTTTACTGCCTTGCTTTGCCCTTCAAGAGATCAGTCCACCAGGATGCTGAAGGAGACTGGTGATTGTTTAAAAATCCAGTTACCTACCAAGAGAGAAAAGCCTTTTCTCTTGTATCAATGAATGAGTATGTCCAGAAGCCTAAACTCACCTTTTCCTATTAATCCATAAAATATTGAATCATCTACAATCAGCTTTTTGCACTGTAGATGTTAAATCTGTAGGTAGTTTCTCAGAACTGAACAGAATTCAGGATTTCCTCTTGACCTCAGCCCTGCTGCTTTCTTATCTACAGGGCTTCTTATCTTACTCATGCCTTCCTAAAATTCTGGGTGGGATTGCTCAGAAGAGTGGGGAGGCCAGGTCCTGACAGGAACATCCTTCTAGGAAAAAGATAAGTACAGAGACCACATTTTGCTTTCATTTCCAGCACCACAACCCAGCTGGATCCCCAAAGCAGCACAAGCACTTGAAGCAGGTTTTACTTTCAGTAGCTGCAAAGCCTTGAAAGGGGAAGCTCGTTACTGCTAATTAACCAAGCAGCAAATTAATAACCCCATGGCTGGTTACTGCCTGTAACCAACTCTCAGTTCCCAGCTGCTGCTTGGAACTTGCCTGTTGAATGAGACCCTGCTCTGGCTATCATCCCAAAATCCTGGCTGGAGTTTTACTGGCTCTGAAATTGTCTTTATTTCTTTTTTTTTTTATAGTGTTGTCAACTGGAGCTGCTGTTTTATTTTTAACTTTCCCCAGCCCATACCTTCAATTCCTCTTTGATTTCTTAGCATTGGCTAAAAACTTGTGAAGCTTCTGCCAGTAATGTGGCGAGAAAAAAGTAAATTTGGTCTTTCTGCCAAAAGAAGGAAGTTGAATTAGTAATAAACTCCTTTTTTTTGTTGTTGACTGCAGTTTCAGCCCTACTCAGCACACTGAGGAGACTGAAGCAACCAGAACCTGCATGCAGAAAATGGGCAGGGGAAAGAAAAACCCTCCCCCCCTCATCAGGCAGTTCTTTTTAGTTGGCTGAAATCAAGCCCTATGAAAAAGGTGTTTTTTTAATTAACACTGAATTGATATTGTTTTTTTGAGGCTGGTTGAAGGGACGACTGGATTCTAAGGGGAGACTTTCCCCTTCTTCCTTCATAGGATCCCAGACTGGTTTGGGTGGGAAGGGACCTTTCAAGGTCACCCAGTCCAACCCCCCTGCAGGGAGCAGGGACATCCCCAGCTAGAGCAGGGTGCTCAGAGCCACATCCAACCTACAGGTTATTGGTTTGTAGTTTACATAGAATGGTTCCAGGGTTGGAAGGGACCTTTCAAGGGACAGCTTCAACTAGAGCAGGTTGCCCATGGCCTGGTATTTCTAAATCCTTATCCTATTAAACTTCACAGCAGATTTAAGCTGGTTTATTCATTCCCCCTCCACTTTGGATAATGGGCTGCTTTATATGATAGTAAAGAGAAGATAATCCTACCTCCATCCAGTGCTGGTCACGCTGGTGGGTTAGGTCACCTCACACTTTTTGGATGGGGCAGAGCAAGCCTTCAGTGCTCTGCTCCTCATCAGGGTTCATCGTGGCCCCCACTGCTTGTGTTTGCAGCCCAGGGGCAGCTCTTGTGCTTAGAGCTCTGCAGCCCCTCCCCAGAAGG
>NW_008619735.1:0-2075 GCF_000691845.1 Merops nubicus | reverse complement strand
AGAGGGTGGGTGAGCCCTGCCACGGGCTTGAAGCCCAAAGTAAAGGAGAATAAAAGGTGGATTTATTCTCATGGAGATGTTTTTCATCTCTCTACATACCCTGTAGACACTGGAGATAACTCATAAGGGTCAAGGTGAAAGGAAATTTTACAAATTCTACCTCAGCTTAACTTTTCACATGCCAAGAAAGGGACAGATCTGAGTTTTCTCCTGCAACATCTGCCCTGCTCTGAAGGCTTGCAGTTGGGAACACAGGGAAGCCAGATCCAAGCTTGAGGAGGTGGCTGAGGGGCCAGCTGGGAGCAGAGCCCTGGGTGAGCACAGGCCAGTGGTGATTTACACTCTCCAGCCTCTTGAAAGCTGAACAACAGGCAGGGGAACAAATGCCTTTTATTTTCACATGGCTCTTTTTAACCAGAAATGCTGGTTAGGGGGGTGGGTTTGGGATTTCTTGGAGGAGAGGGTAGAACAGTCAGGGTTTGGCACTTTTTGTTTCAGACAGAGCCTCTTCTGGTTTGGGCAACATGTGGAAGTACATGTGCATGAAATCCAGCTGCTGAATACTTTGTGTCCCCAGAGTTGTTGTTTCCTCCTTGGTCAGCAGGGTGACAGGATGCTGCAGACGTCATCCCTGTCCCCACTGGACCCAGCAGCCTCTGCAGGGGGTGGGACTATAAAGAGTTGTAAGGACAACTGAAAATGAGGAGTATTCCTCTTGCAGGAATTCCCCTCCAGCTAAGGACACTCTGGTGGAGATTTTCCTCTGCTCTAGAGCTTATCTGCAGAGCCAAAATGAGTTAGAAGAGGTTCCTAAAGGAAGTTTCATTTTGAACAGCTGAAGTTTTTTGGCCCATTTAATTCTGAAGGAAACAAAACTTAATAGGTGTCAATAGGATGTGATGGTTCATTAGCAAAGCTGTGCTCCAGAGCTCTGGCATGCACCAGAGTCATTTCATTGAATCATAGAATCACACAGCTTGGAAAAGACCTTTAGGGTTATCAGATCCAACCAGTAACTTGACTCAACCAACCCCACTGATAAAACATGTCCCTCACCCCACATCTCCACGGCTTAGAAACCCCTCCAGGGGTGGGGACTCCACCACTGCCCTGGGCAGCCTGGCACAGCCCTGGGCAACCCTTTTGGGGAAGAGATTATTCCTATTGTCCAACCTCAACCTCCCCTGGGGCAACTTGAGGCCATTTCCTGATGCATGTCCCTTGGGAGCAGAGCCCGACCCCCCCCTGGCTCCAGGCTCCTGTCAGGAGCTGTGCAGAGCCAGAAGGTCTCCCCTGAGCCTCCTTTGCTCCAGGCTCAGCACCCCCAGCTCCCTCAGCTGCTCCTCCCCACACTTACCCTTCACCAGCTTCATTGCCCTTCTGTGGACATGCTCCAGTCCCTCAAGGTCCTTCTTGGAGTGAGGAGCCCAAAACTGACCCCAGGATTTGAGGTGTGGCCTCCCCAGTGCTGAGTCCAGGGGGACAATCCTGCCCTGCTCCTGCTGGCCACCCCAGTGCTGATCCAAGCCAGGATGCTGGTGGCCTCCTTGGCCAGCTGGGCACACCCTGGCTCACATCCTGACATGCTTGTGGATGACCCATGAGATACTGTGGGCACTGGAGTGGCTTTAACCTTCCCTATCTTACACTGGTAATCAGAGCTGGTGCCTCATCTCCAGGATTGCCATTGTGTGTGTTCTCCAGACGTGCCCATTTCTTGCTGCTGAGGCTGATGTTGGGCATTCAGTGGCAGAGGAGGAATCCTTAGGGATTGGGTCAACATCTGGCGTGTGCCCACGTGGAGAAGCTGTAGCAGGGATCACCAGGCTGCCCAAAGAATGAGGTGAAAAGCATCACTGAGAAGACTCCCTTGACCATGGGGTGGAGTTGCACCAAGGCTCAGCTTGGCCTTGGGACTTACTCAGGTTTAACTACTTGATTTAAGGAGGAGAAACTACAACATTATTGTGGTTAGTAGCTTAGGAGTGAGAAGCATATTGCAACTGAAAAACTGGAGGTGCTTGGTGAATTCCTGGAGGGATTTGGGAGATGAAAAAGAACAAATTCCTTTTATT
>NW_008619734.1:164028-165479 GCF_000691845.1 Merops nubicus | reverse complement strand
CTCGGAGCCTCCCCACGGAACAGAAACCTGCTGGCGAGCTCCTGGCTTACCTGAGCCCTTGAGACGTCGGAGCACGCGCCACAGATAAGCTCTCTTGGATCATAGTCATCCCCTTGTCCGGCCTCAGCGTCACAACGAGCCTCGCCACCAAAATATGCCTTGTTTGATAAGAAACGATTGGGCGTTAAACCAGAGACAACTATTATGTTAACAAAATCAACTTGTAAAGAGAAAATTATGAGTAACAGCTGTTACAGTAGTTTCCACTGTTCTGGTATCTCTTGATTCTATCTCTAAATATATTCTTTTGAGGCACTAAGACAGATGTGTCTCAATCTCATGAAGAGCAAGACCAAAGACTGTGGAACACCCTCTGGTCTATGCAAGTGACTGTGAGGCTTCTGAAGCAGCATTTGGATGTTCTGTGACCTGTGTGTAAGAAAGACAGAACTCTGAAGGCAGCAGAGAAACATTCTACCAGAAGGCTTTTTACTAGCTGAAAGGAGCATCAGTTTTTAACCTCATATGAGATCCTTTATAATTAGAATTTTGCTATTTCCTGCAAATTCCTTCCTTCTCATCTTACTCTACCAAGACACACTGAGCACAATAAAGCACCAAGTCCACCAACTTGCATTAATTTCTCTGTGAAGTGCTTTCACACCGAGTGGTGAAATAATGCAGTGAGCAAATTCCTTCCTTCTTTCTTCACCATCTTATTAACTAATTGGACAGTGCATAAGATTCTTGCTCTTGGCAATTTTTTAATTGCTGCCTTTTTGCAGTGATTGTAAAAGGACAAAGAAAGTGGTCTCAAGGCAACTATGAAGAAGGAGAAATCTAAGAAGCCCACCTTCTCCCAAACTCTGCAGACTAAAAAGGAGAGGGATGGAATAGATCTGGAATGTATGTCAGGGACTTAGGCAGTGGTTTGGGGTGCACAGGTGCTGGAGGAAGGAAAGAAGTTAGAAATTAGACAGTTGAATTCTACTGTTCAGAAATGTGGATGCAGTATGAGAAGGAATAACGAGATACATGGGAAAGAAAAAAAGGGCAGTAAGGAACACACTGAAATACTGAGGATTAAATACTGGAAAGAAAGTGTAATGAAAAACAGGGACGGAACTAAAAACCTGTTGAAAGGTCAAAAAAGATTATTTTTGTAAGGGAGGCAAAAAAAGGCAGTAAGCAAAGTTGCTAAAAGATGAGTGAAAACAGATTTACTGTGGGAGGGAGGAACAAAAGTGAACTGAGTAACTATAGTAATGAACTCATTAAAATATATAATAAATCTGTCATTACAGAGGGATTCATTACTGCTCCTCTCTAGCATAAGGGAGTTAATCCTTCCTCCTTTTATTTCCAAATTGTGCCCTTCCATTTAACAAAAGAAATATTGGCATTTCCCTGGAAAATTTTATTATGAAATACCCTTATTCCATTAATTCCTA